>NC_089876.1:25807500-26072500 GCF_040182565.1 Anser cygnoides
GGCTTTCATTCCCTAAAAGTCATCCTAAGGAGATGTAGAAAAGTTTTCGATTCCAACAAGATTTGGACTAAAAAATAACAAAATACACAAATATTTGTTGCCCATTTGGGGCTTCAGTCAAAGCTTACTGAAGTCAGAGGAAAGATAATCTTTCCACTGAGCATTTTTTAAAGAGAAAATAGTGTCCAGAATACTGTATGTTATTGCTTTTATAAATCTAGGCAAATACCCCTTTTTAACTACCCTTCTTCTGATGGATAAATGATCATAAATATCTTAAGGTCATCAAATAAAATAGGTATCTGCAATGAAAGACATGGCTTTACTTAGCTGAAACCTGATGACTTTAAAACCCAGCAATAACAGGCTTTAATGGGAGATGAAAGGAGAAAGAGAAAGCAGAGAAGATAAAACATTGTGGGAGTGAAATGACTGCAGCTCCTTTATAAGTGATTGCTTTTGATCCTTGTTCAGTTCAGAAGCAACATGAAGAACAGGAATAAGAATTTCTGGGACTAGATGCTATATAATAAAAAGTTAAGATGGTGATCACTTGGGTTTTTTATCTATAAAACAAAGATCAGCCTAAAGGCAAAGGACTGTTATACATCAGCCTTCCCAAGGGTACTGTATTCTCACCTTCTGTAGTAGAATTTAATTTCCCAAAGTTCTTTACCATTTTTAAAAGGCATTATTTCCAGTGATTAAAAGTCTAAACAATCTGAGTATATTATGACAGAATAAGTTCAGAATGTTGAAGAAAATGAATATATTGTGGTCTTCTCTCCCATCACCAGTCCAGACCAGAAATTGTAAAGGAGGGTATAGATATATACTATTTTAAAAATAATTTTACTATTTTAAAAATGTTTTACTATTTTAATACATATTTTCATATTTAATTTTATAGCATTTTTTAATATTATTTGCTATTATTTTTTACTACTTAAAATATTTGTAAAATAAATGGCCAAACATATAAGCATTATATTCGAAATTTGAACAGCTCAGCTTGGATTAGTATTTGCGAAAGTCAGTCATTACTCCCTCCACACTGTCTCTGGTAAGACCTTTCATTATCAGCCTGCAGTTTCCTCTATAAGATAGTCTTCATTTTCAGTTCTATTCAAGCCATTAGTATGTCATAAAAATTTACATAAGCCTCAATTACATCCACAGTACATTAATTTATAGGGTGAAATTATGGGTATACAGTTTCTAATGGAACAAGAAGAATTAATACATAACAGAGCCATTCCATGAAGTCACTCAGCTCAGTCACTGAAAATGTCCCCATGGGTCTGGAGGGGATAAACAACTTTTGTAATCACTCTGAAGTTACTGACAGCATTTTGAAAAGATGATTCCTTTCATGTACACATGTGCAATGTCCACAGGCTCAAGCTGTGTATGTGACTTGGATGATGCAGATACTGAGCTAGACAAGAACAAGAAATTAAGATTCTTGGATTAATGAATGCTTCCTTGAGAGACATTGGCAGTGATGCTGAAGCTGGTTAGTGAGGAGCGCGTGGTAATTTGCATGAGAGGAGAGGAGGGATTTGCATGGATAGAAGCAGTTGTTCACAGAGAGACAACCCTGTCTGTATGAGGCACAATTACCTACTCCATCAGAAGTCAGCGGTACCTCAGAGCCACTACAGCTGCCCCTCCCAGAGAGGCAAGAAATGTAGAGGTTCCCCACAGAATGAAGGCCAGGTGTTTCTCCCACTCCAAAAGTCAAAGCACTAATTTCCTGGTGCAACTGCTGCATCATGGCTACCCTGCTGCTATCAGAAAGGATAATAGCTCTCCTGCATACATGCCAGGGACTGATTTCAGAGCCCCCTGAGAGGTGTGGTTCATGATCACTAGCCTGTTTCACAAGCAAGATGCCACCAATGAACTTGTTAATATCTTGCAGCTGTGGAAGACCATGGCTACAGGGCCAGTTTGGTTCTACCTGCTTCACAGGTTCTACCTGTTCACACCTGCTTCACAGCTTGTCCCCACTCATTCTGGAGATATTTTGGAGGTACCCCCTTCCCATATTCCCTAAGTAATGTAATTTGTTTCAACATGAAACGTGTAGCCTATCTTCCTTGTATAAAGCAGTGTCTGCGATAACACTTCACTCTTTTACTGACTATGCAATGCACAAATGCTGATTCCTCATTCACATTCAGGAAATATATGGTAGCTTAATAAGAGACCTAAAGATACATATCTATCTTGAAATACTGTTACAATGAGACCTACATAACTTCTTAGAGATAACTGGGTCTTGCAAAACAAACCACAATCCCCTGCTCCCCCCCCCCCCCCCCCCAAAAAAAAAAGGCATAAAAAAAAAGCCTGTTTTCTTATTGTCTCTATTGAAACATTCCACAATAAACATGTAAACACTTGGTTAAAATTTTAGCCTTTGTAATAGATTGATAAATAGCTACAAGTCAGGTTTCAAGCACTGTTCTGTAACATCACTAAACTTTGAGTAACTGTCAGTTTTGGAGGATCAGTTACTCTGGGTTGTCCAAAATCATTACCAATACACAAGAAAAATTTTTTGACTGTTACTGTTGGGGATTGTAATGAGGAGAATGCAGAATATTGAAGGTGGCTGCAGGGTAGAGGAAGGGTCAAAAGACAGAGAAAATTGAAGCTTATTCTAAAAGTACATACATGTGATGTCACACTGTTTTGCAGATCACATATTGCTCTGTAACAAGTCATGAAAGATGGTAAGTAACCGTGAAACAGTATTTGCATTAATTCTCCTTTGTTCCTGGGGCTTCCAGGATCTTCTTCTCTTTCTGTCCTTTACCTAAAATTCATACCTTGACTATCCTCAGGTTACCAACAGAGGCAGATTCTTAAAAAGATATTTAACAAGATAGTCAAAACTGACACAGATAGTGAGAAGTCTCAAAGAGAATGGGATTGGTTCTTCTTTACAGTGATGAGTGGTATACCCAAGACACAGTGAGCCCGGAGAGTATCTAACTATTTCCACATTTAATGGAAACACAGATTTGTTCCTTGTACACGGGGTACTTCAGCTATGCAGGATGCAATTACCATGAAAACTCATCTTTGTGGTTTTCTAGGCTGCTCTGTCAACATTTTCCCAGTGTGTCATTTATTGATGTTTCCTATTAAAATGCACCCTGACAACATTTGCAGCATCCATCCTCCTCTTGCAAGACACATTGTTTTGGATTTTCAAGTCTGGGAATTCAGGAATGAAAGTATGTAATAACCATCTGCCTTCACAAGATTTTTCAAAACCCTTGGATTTTCTTCACAAAATTCACTATGGTAACAGAGACAAATAAAATAAAATAATATAAAAAAAAAAAAATAAACCCCACCTTAAACCAAAATGGAATAGTGTTGAAGTGTTAATTTTTTTGAGCTTTCATTCTGCATCAACTCCATACAAGGGTCTTTTGTTGGTGAGTTAAATAAGTAAGTATTAGTTAGCTGACATATATAATTCACTGTGCTCTAGCTTGCCTGGGCTTTTCTAAGTATGTTTATTCTTTTGCAGTTATAAGGAAAAAAGCAAGAGCTACAAATAGCTGTCATATGTGACTAGTGTATTTTGTATACTGTTTGACGTAAATAGCTAAAAGGAGAGTTTCTTGTTGCACAAGTGCTGCCGAGAAAGAAAACTGCTGAGGCTTTGAAGTGGGTCAGTTTATCATTACAACACTCAGCAGGCATTCACTTAGTTTGTTGTGTTTACTTTCAAGAGAATAAAAACAGCAGCAAAGCCACAAAGGTATATTGCTGTTTATAGAAAATCTCTAAAAGGAAAGTGGACAGTGGCTTTTTAACAGTGAGCAAAGTTCAGTGGCCTGTGTCTTTTCACCTGTGAAAACTCTCAGCCCATATCTGTTGCCTCATATTCAAGGGAACACAAAATTTCTAACCAGGCCAGTTCTCATGGACCTGGAGCCTTAATTCTCCTTTTCCTCAGGTTCTTCATAACACAAAGCACATCGCCAGATTGTTTAATGGTAACTAGTGGCCCTGGAGGCATCTGCTCTGAGTCCCCGTGCAAACAACAAAAAGCCTCAACTCTTCATGAATTTTGTCTCCTGTTGCTAATGGCACACTTTAAGAAGACTCTAAGTTTAATTGTGTCTATGGAGAGTTTTCTATCAATATTCCATAACATATGTTTCATTGGTACTATAATGCTATTGCTATTATTGCATTCATAGCTCAGCAGCAGACGGTGAAAAAGGCCTATTTTACTGAGATAAAAAAGAGCCTTAAAGTTTTAACCTGCTTTCTGTCCATGCATAAAATAGCTATTCTGAAAGTCTTCATGCCAGGAGCACTTATGTACCCTACCACCTTAAAATAATCTTTTCCTTTTTGTTTTGCATTGCCCTTCAATAAAGGACACATTATTTGCAAAAAAAAAAAAAAAAAAAAAAGGAAGTGAAAATGGAGCTAATTGTAACAAATAACTTTGATCTACAACAGTGAGTGATGAGCAGAAGGAAGCAGTTACAGCTGTATAATGAAGTGACATTCATTTTGTCACTTGACTCCATGAAACAGACGGATACAGGAAGAACAGGCGGAGAAGTACTAGAAGATAATCTCTCTTCTTGGTACCACATGAAGTGAAAACACCAACCTCTGGATTACTACAATGACTTGGATTCACCCACCCAAAAAAAATGAGAATGGCATCACCTTTTACTAAAAATAGGTAACCTGCATGAATAGAATCACCTGTAGGATCTGTATCTCACATGCATAGAATCATCTATAAGCTCCATGTGATTCACATTATCCCCACTGTTTATCCCAGGCAAAGAAATTAGCAATATTTTTTAGCCAGTTGTACATAAAGGAAATATGTCACAGACATATCCCCAAAACCATCAGACATAATCTCGAAGCAGTCATAAATATCTTTACCACAGGCTAGGGTATATCTAGGCTTTATTTCTCTTATTGACATCCCTGCAGATTCCCATTATGAGCCTGCTGCAAACACTTCTACCCCATTCCTGTCTAGATATTCAACTGGCAGTCATGCTCCCCTGCTCGTCCCTGCCGTTTTCTAGCAAAACAGTCATAATTATTTCTCAAGTTTTTAAAGCACCCATGAACTCTGTTCTGAACATTCAGTGCATGTATGTGGAGGCAGAGCATTGAATAGCATAGCTTTGCTTGACTCATCAGAATTTCTGGCCTGTGGAGGCTACTCAGAGGTGGAAAAAAATCTGTGAATGTCTAATCTTCCTTCTCCACAGGCAATATCCACTCTTGCAACTTTCTAAAGCAGTCATAAGGCTCCTGTTAACATAAGAATGACAGAAGGCTTTCTGTTTTCGTACAGCTCTGCAGTGTGGAGTCTCAGTGAAGGCAGATCCATCTCTGTAGATCTCTGAGTGGTTCAACTGTCAAGATCTTCACTGCTGACACCCTGTGCACTCCAGAAAAAAATAAATAGGAAACCTTTCCCCAACTATAAACCATTTGCTTTTCTCCTTTTGAATCCAGGAGGCTGCACCTAATAATTGCATTTTAGTTTCAGTTGTACCTTCTCCTCTGGCTGAGTTTGGAAGCAGGAACAGCAGCAAATGCTGCTATACAATTGAACACAACAGTATCTGTGTCAGGCCTGTCCCTTAAAATTAAAATGACTTCTAGTAAGTTTAAACATGCATGTTTTTCAGAAACATGAAGAGATGGAAATATTTTATTGAGGCTTACCTGTGTGGGTGTGTTTCTTTGGCTTTTAAGGAGTTTCCTCTAGTGGCTCTTCTTCCCTGGAGATATCTCTGTGGATTCTTCCTTGAGAAACTGGCTTCTCTTTCTCTAAAAATCCGTAGATTAGAAGTGAAATATGGTTCTTTTATGTCATTCAGACATAAGTAGAACATAGTTTTCTGAGTTACTGACTCTAAGAGTCTAAGCTCACTGCAGAAATACCCTGTTTAGTGTTATTTGGGTTCATAGAGTTTTCTACTCCTCAGAGAAGGAAGGATGGAGAAATTAGGAACCAAAAAGATGTTTTCTCATGGAAGATGAGAATACAGTTCTCATTAGTAAGACAACTATCTGATAGTAAGAAATATTTAAATGTTTTTACCATTAGAACATACTGCTTTCATTCAGAAAGAAATCATAAAGACTGTAAACTCTTCCCCCTTGTTATTTATTTATTTTTTGACATATAATCTTATGAAATAATTCCAAAAAGTTGACTATATAAGATCCTAAAGAATCAGGCATACATACTATACAGGACCTATTTCTGTGTGCAGATTTCCAGTTTGTTCACTGTACCTTGTCCAGCCTGTACGTAAGAATGCAAGTCTACTTCTATTAATCCTTGGTGTAAATATATTTTAGTGTGTCTATGCCACTGTAGGCTCAAAGAGAGTTTTGGTTAATCAGAAGATGGATTGACAGGACTCCTTTCTCGATTAGTTCATACCTTAATCCTCTTCCTACACTTCCCCTCCCACTCAAATCTCCGGATATCAAGAAAATTATAAAGGCCAAGTTATTAGTAAAAAGATTCAAGTCCTACCACTCTACATTTTGCAGAAACATCCTGATAGTGTGGCCCATTTAAGCTCCATTTAAATTGGCATTATATTGAAAATATAAGTAATTAGATAATTAAGTATCCTATAATGTCAAGAGATGAGATCATGGTTAATCGACTTATGTCTTTTCTCCTTTCCTGTTTTAATGAGCTCTTAACAAATACTTAAAATATATCCTTCAGAGAATTTTTGTTCTTATACTTTTTTTTTTGTTTTTAAATATGAATATATGAATTGTGTTTATGGGTAGCCTAATATAGAACTGCTATGGTGGACAAACTGAAAATTCATTAATGTTTGTATAGGGAAAGCTGGTTCCACATTGGGAATGAAAAAGCATAATCACCTTGCTTCTGAAGGAATGAGGCTTGGTGGTGAATAAAGCCAAAAGCTAAAGTAAATTGTTAACTTCTAGTCCCATTGTGACTAGGTAGATAACTACCTTCTGCTGATGAAACAATCTGCTAAGGGAATGAGATGCTGCTCAGAAACAAGTGCATTTCTCTTATGTGTCATTCAGCAGCATCCCTTCCCTCTTGGTCCATTATCTCTCCGTTTGCATTGTACATAAATTGCAATGGATAAACAGAGATTATGCTGAATATTCTTCAGTTTCAGAGAGCAGAACTCAGGTTTTGGCATAGGTTGTAGCTGGCAAGGCAACTAAGGTCATATGAGAAGTAAACATTTGGGACTTTCAAGATAATTGGCTTGCTGCAAGACAATAAAATTTACTAACGTGCTGACTTGAGTAGGCTTGCTCAGTAAGCTCAGACACAGAAAGGAAGGCCCTAGCAATATGAGAAAATTTTACTATTTTTAGTATTTCAAATTTGTTTTTCAAAAGGCCATCGTGGTATTCAAAGTTCTAATCAATCTTTTTTTCAAGTAAAATTTTCCATCAAAAAAATGAGGGAAGGTCATTTAGTGCTGTATGAGAGTCTGCCTAACATGTTATTACTTGCATTCTGGAAGTGATTTTTAATTTTTCAATAAAGTTTTGCATAGTCATCTGGCAGCACACTCTTCTTACTCTCTTTCTTGTCAATTTTGACAGAGTACAGATGGAAGCAATCAGAAATGTATTCCAGACGCAGTTCTCCTCCCACTCAGTACTCACCTACACATTATTAAATACATCATGAACTATAATGAGTGTAAACAGGAGAGGAAATGTAAAATCTCAATGCGAGGTGCAGTTCAATAAGGAGATTCACACAGGCTTCAAGAAGTTTTGAACTATAGACTTGTCTGCTGATGGTGGTTCTGACAATTTAACTAAAACAGAACCTGTCCATAGTCTTGTTTTGTTATTCACCAGTTTCTGTTTTCCATCTCTATGAACTACCTGGTACAAAAGCTTAAACAAGTACATGAATAACACTTGTGCTTAGATGTCTTTCTTTTTTTATTTTATATGGCTCATAAAGACTTTTGGAGTCTCACAGCTCAGATGACAATTTTTACCACAGTTGTGTATTCCCAAAAGAAATAGATTAAAATTTCACCTCTTTTTTCCTACTAGCATTTTAGCTCATGTAAATTTTTTCACTGACAAAACTTTAAAAGCATTGGTGATTTTTCTTAAACGTTGTGAGAAGCTCAAAAATGCAGGTGAAAAAATCAATAAGATATCTTATAAAATATTGCTATATCTAAGCTAAAATTTTCTTTAAATACACTCTATTGGAAATAATAATATTCTTTTTTTTCTTTTTTTATGTTTGTATTCTTGTCAGAAAAAAACTAATAAATTTTACAGGGGAACTTTCTCAAATCTCAGATGAAATTTTTGATAATAACCTAGTCAGTGCTGTTAGTCACCAGATTCATGTTTCAGTTCTGCTTTGTCTAACAAACAGCCAAATCTTAAAGCTGAGCTCCCAGATCTCATTCCAGATCTTAAGGAAATGTTGTCTCTACACTGATTATTCTGTTTTGGGTCACTCTCCTAATTTCTGTCACCTTTATCTCTCTATAATGTTATAAGAATACAATTAGAATACAATTCTTTCTTGTAAAGCACCATATTTATTTGATGAAAGTCTTTTTTTTTCTTTTTTTCTTTTTTTTACACCCAGACCCAGGGGATGTGACAGGAAAGAACAGAAAACAGATGCCTGACTGTTGGATTGGTTCCAGTGAGGGGAGGCATAGCCTCTAGTCATTGCAATAAAGGCAAAAGTACATCTTAGTGTTTCTCTGCCGTAACTCTTCTTTTGTTGGTTCTCATGATAAGTCACCATGCCCAAACCACTGTTCTCTGAGAACGGTGAGGAAAAATAACCTGCTGATATTTTGTTCTTTAGGAAGTGCCAGAGTACAAAATGTTGCCACCTCCTTTTTGCAGGATTTAAGAGGGTGAAATAAGAATTTATAACATTTATAATCTGGTACACTGGAAACACATGACAGCGATGACTGCAGTTTGAGAAGCTATTACAGGTTAAGTCTGAAGGGGGCATATCCAGCACCGAGGGGTTTAAGTAATTTGAACAGAAATCTCATTTATGTATGGTCTAGCATTTGTATAAGGGATACTTTCTGTGTCCTGTGTCAGCTGAAGTTAACAGAAAACAGTTAGTCAAGCACTGATCTATTATAGTTTAAATGTGCCGTATAAAAAAATCATTAACTGTTCTCTTGACATGTGTATGCACATCTGTTCACATGCCCCCCTTTCTCTCTCTGCAAAGTAACATTACTAATATTTTGCTTATATGGTAATATTCAAATGCACTTTCATAAAAGATCCTACCAGGTACCAAACCTTCTCCATCACAGTTGAAACTGTGGAAAAAAATGTGTTTACAGCTTATCACAAACTCTCTCCCAGGTAGTACTTGCAGGTACTTAACAAAAAATCTGTGACCTGTAAAAGCTCAAAGTGGAAGTTATATTACATTCAGAAACCAAAATTGTCATGTGTAATAGTATTCCAAAACAAGTTGAACCTTAAGTTTCTGTTTGTATTTGTAAGTTTTCAGTTAACAGTTTCTTTTCTGGCTTTCTTTCCCTGGAAACGTTATTGAAACTAATGTTTATCTTGATTTAGCTTTATTTTGAGAAATATTTTGTGTAATCAATACATTTGCTTTGAGTCTCTGGAGGCAATTTTTTCATATGCTATGGTACAACATGTATGACGTTATTTGTCAATACATGTATATAACTGAAATTCTTTCATTCTACCTAAACTTGAAATCCATCTGAGAGAAATACAACCAGACTTCAAACGGGCTGCTGAAAAGAAATTTCTGCCTTGTTCAGAATCACTCTGTTCCTAATTTCACAGTGTAAGCAAATCATCATGAAGGTAAAAAAGGCACACACGAAGTACCAGCATTAAATAAATAAATAAATAAATAAAATCAAGTGCATGATTATTTACTATGGCACACTTGAAAATATAAATGTGAAACAGATATGACAGAACTCCTGTTGAACTTAATGAGATTATAAAGAATATTAGGTGAGTACCAATTCACCTCTCTCTATTTGGCTTTCTTTTTGCTGTACTCACTATATACAACTTTTATCAAGGAGTCAATAATAAAAGACAAAAAGTCAAAGTTGCATCTAAGGACACAGCTGAAGCAGTAACCAGAATTAATTGAATAAATGAAACTCATTAATTTATTATTTAATGTGCAGACAATGCTTGCGGGGTTCCATCAAGGTTAATCAATTTATCTATCTAAAGAGACCACCAGGGAAACGAGAATACCAGATGCTGATGTTGAAATCTATTTATTATTGGTGAGTCAACAGAAGTCAAGGGATTTGTAAACAATTTATATCTTTGTGATAAAATGACAACATTATTGACAAGTGTAGGCACACCTTATTTTTACAATTTTAGTAGCCCAAGAAAATTGTTAAGAAATATAATCATCAGCAATAATTGATTTATGATAGATAATGTAATTTGCAGAACTCTAACATTGCTCATTATTAAATTTGCCTGACCCTGTGTATTGTAAGTCATTGTTTTCAATTGCTAGTAGTTTGGGCAAGGTAAAATTTTTGTTCTGAAATTTAACATGCTGAATGTTTACTTTAGACTGCTTCAATGGCATTTGTTCAGGTTGTAGCTCTCGTGGAAAAGTTACACAGAAATGATTTCTTCACTATTGAGAAAGAAGATGGAAGATATGGTTACCTTTAGAATGTTACAAATAAAGCTGATGAACTACAAGAAAGACATTAAGATGCTGAAGCTTGTCTAGAAAAGGTCAACAAAACTGGTGAAGGCTCTAGAGAACAAGTCTTATGAGGAACAGCTGAGGGAACTGGGGTTATTTAGCTTAAAGTAAAGGAGACTCAGGGGAGTGGGACACAACCTTATCTCTCTCTACAACTACCTCAAAGAAAGTTGTATTGAGGTAGGAGTAGGTCTCTTCTCCCAAGCAACAAGCAATAGCACAAGAGAAAATGACCTCAAGTTGTACAAGGGGAGATTTAGTTTGGATTTAGGAATAATTTCTTCACTTTTGAAAGGGTTGTGAAGCATTGGAACAGGCTGCCCAGGGAAGTAGTTGAGTCGCCATCCCTGGAGGTCTTCAGAAAATGTCTAGATATAGAGCTTAGTGACACGGTTTAATGGTGGACTTGGCAGTGTTAGGCTATAGGTCAGATGAGATGATCTCAGAGGTCATTTCCAACATGAATGATTCTATGATTCTGTGAGTTTTGATTGAAGAATTTGGGCTTCCCATTTTTGGGTAAAGTGTTTGTAAACTTGGATGAGGCTTGATATAGGAGAGGTGGTGCTATATTTGTCTTCTGCTGTCCTAAAAACACTGGTAGAAATCTGGGTACCAGGGCTACTTCTATACCATTAAATTAAACTGTTCTGGGGCCATTCTGAAGTACTGGAAGTCAATAGTTTAAACTCTTAGAATAGTGTCTGTCATGATTTTGGCTTGGGTCAGATGGCACAATACAGTGACCTTTTCCAAGGGCAATTTGTGCTGCTGCCTTGTTTTGAAGGCCAATATACTTTAATGGCTTTGACACAGCCACTTCCATTCCAGTTTGGCTTCTGTACCACAAGTTCATCAAGTTTTAAATATTTTCAGCTATTATCAGTTGCATCTTACAAACATTTGTATAGTTTAACAGCTAAAATAGATAAAAAAAAAATAGGTCTCAAGAAAACTCAAGCTATGCAAACCTCCTATATTTGACAAAGTTTTTGCATGTGACTAGATTGCAAATCTGTCATCTCACAGAGCAATTAGG
Organism: Anser cygnoides; assembly: GCF_040182565.1. Taxonomy (NCBI): domain Eukaryota; kingdom Metazoa; phylum Chordata; class Aves; order Anseriformes; family Anatidae; genus Anser; species Anser cygnoides. The sequence continues at coordinate 25,819,329 of NC_089876.1, forward strand.
CATGCCCAAGGCTACAGGTGTAAATCTGGATTTTCATGTGACACTTATTAACACAGAGTTTATCTCTGCTGTGATCCCAATAATCCCTACGGATGACAGACAAGTTGCTTAAAATGGGAGGCAATCTTACTGAAATGACAAGGTGACACAAGCTAGACTTCAAACACTATCGGGGGTAGATTAGACAAATATTGTAAGTCAAGACTCTGAAAAATACAGTGCACAAGCAAAGACTTTAGCTGAAGCGACTTGCCCAACAACTCTGATTCCCCTTAGGCAGTAGTCTGCTCTCCTGGCCATGAAGCTATATTTTGTTCTTCTGTCTTTTTTTCTGATTTCCCATTGAAAGTCTGAAGAAAAGGAGGCAAACATCAATCTCTCCCACTACACACTGACAGTTTTCCTGGGAGCAGATTTTCACCCTGTGAGACAGGGTGAATAATAGCGTGACACTTGTTGGAATACGAAAGAGAAATTCCCCAAAGCTGTACACTTATTGCCTATAAAATAGCATCTTAAAATGCAAACTATATTAAAAAATATTTTAAAATTGTGTGCACTAAGAGAAGACTGTACCTTAAATTAAAACTTCCCCTCTTGGCCACCTGTAATCCACAGCCTTTGGTGCTATGCTCCACCCAAATTTAGTTTTCCATCTTTAGATTCTTTAGCTTTACCAAGTTAAACATAACAAGGCAGCCAGCATTAGTTTGAAAAATGCAGTGCAATGATTTCTGTGACTATGGAGGTAAACAGGGTATGTCCTTTGATCTAGTTCTAGTCACTGATAAGAAAGGAGCCAGAAGTGTAACACAGAGATTTTGGAACTGTACCTAAATCTTTATGTTGTCTCCATTGGTTTTTTTCTGCACACAAAAACCTTTGTGTTGCTTTTAATTAGTTTAGCACTTTGATGTTAAATAGATAAGCAAATTGTCCTAATATTTCCTCCTCTGTGGCCATCAGCTGAAGCTGAAAGGGAGAACAAAACTTAGGTTCTGATTCAGGTGCTTAGTGATTATTTACTTAAGTTATTCTTTGCATAAGTAGTCTATTTATCACTGGGTCTTTAAACACAGTGAAAGTGTCACTGTGAGAATATGTGCTTTCTGGATGGTACCAGGCTGATCAGCACTGTACATGTTTATGTACTGAAAAAAAAGAGAAAAAGGAAACACGTGGATCCAGATGATCTAAACAGTCATATGTGTCCTTAAAACAACATTCCTCCTAACAGTGACATAAAATCCTTACTGTGTTTGGCATGGTTGAAACTGATAGCATAAATTAGTTTGCTTTGGGTATCCTGAGTGCTTTCTGAGTCTTTGAATTAAATACATTATTTTTTTCAGAACAGAAGAGTGAATTAATATTTTCTTACTGAAGACTTTCTCTGCCTCAAGGATTAGTCTCACGTTTAAGAATTGTTGCATACTGTTTTATTTAGTTCTCAAACATAACTGTATTTTTATGTAGAGTTTTGAAATTTCTAAAATGCAAAGCTCTCAATCTACTGGAAATAAAATTAATAGGGAGTTAATGTACCTTAGCTGTTTTAAAATTTTTTGAGCTATTATGAAACTAAAGGTCTTTACTTAAACTGAAACAAAACAAAACAAAACAAAACACCACCCTGCAGTTAAGTTAAAGGCCATTTAGGAGAGAGATAAAAAATAACCTAAACTGGAAAAGCCGAATCAAGGTTTACTGTGAAATAGATACCCTCTGGGTAAGCACCTAGAGGCAGCCTGCAAACAGATATTAGGGAATGGTCATGTCATTGGAAGAGAGCAAATAACCAGGATAAAATGATGGTAAATGACAGTGTGTACTCTTTCTACAATCTAGGTTCAAATAGTCAGAATTAGCCTAGGTATCTGTGGAACCTGCTAAGCCATACCAGCAGTCTTTAGCTATGAGGCTGTGCCCTTGTATGTGAGAAAAGGATAAACTCTCAATCCATGACTCCTGCTGAGCCTGGAAAGTCCTCTAATCCTCAGCAATCATGTCGTACTACTTTTCCTTTTCTTGCTTATTTTGATTTTGCTAACAACAATTACAACATCTCAGCACCAGATCACCAGTCAGGCAGGCTTTTAATGACTTGTTGGGGTCTCTGATATCTAATGTGTTAAGATAACAATAATAATAAAATCTCCAATTTTTGACTAACTAGGAGAAATGTTTACAAAACTATACCAACATATTAAGGTATTTGTGGCTGTTCATTGAAAATTTCTTAAGTCTGAACAGAAAGGTAATTTGTGGTGTAAATTAGAAAATAATTTATGCTATATGTTACATTATAACAAAACTGTTGATTTGTGAACACATCTCTCTTAAATTTGAACTGGGAAATCCTAGACTTCTATTGTGCATCTTGCAAAAGTATTGCTGAGACTCACTGGCAACATCAGGTTTATCCTTGAAAGTTTGCTGTCACTGAGAGTAACCTAAGTAATTTGCTGCTGCATTAAATAACTTCAGTCTTTGTAGCACAGATTGAGCTCACCAGTGGACTGCAGTGTCCCTTTGCAGCACTGCTTTCAATTATCTCACTGTGACACTCCAGCAGCCCTAGGTCTGCAGATACAGCACTTAACAAGTGCTTTGCCATCCTGACCATGCTACAGCCATATGCACAGTACTCCCATGGAAGCCCCAGGATTGCATGTGCAGCACTTTTGTAGTGTTGCAGAAGCAATTTGGTTTGGGCTTCTTGGCAGTGTTTTTGCAGAAAGGGATTTTTTCTGCTAGTAAAGACTTCTCTTTAATAAAAGACCAAGTAATCTCACATCTAAGAGAACAAGACCTACAGACTGCAGAGCAGTATTGTGAGTGAAAGATTTTTTGATGGACTAGATATGTCTCTAACCTAGCAGATTTCTTTCAAAATTTTAGATCCTTGTTACCTCATGACCGTAAAGCAATTCTGAGGGCTTGCAGCACTGCAATGCAGGCATGATTTTTTCAAACGTTGCAGCACACTGGTCTGAGGCCTGTTAGCATGGATTCATGTTTCCATTTCAGGCTGACAGGAAGAACTAAATATATAATCAGCATTTGATAGAAATTAGCTGGTGTAGTTTTATCCCTTCTCTAGCTCATTTAAACAAATATATTTTTTTTCTGTCAGTCTAGAGGAACAGCTGCTATGAATTTCATGACTGATTGCCTGTCTTGAGGCATATAAACAATAGTTGCTTGCCACCACTTCCTCACCTGACTTTGGGTTACCATCTCCCTCTTGTACTGTTCCTAGTTTAAAGATTTCTACACCGGGTTGGCCAGCTGGTTGGCAAGGATGTTTTCTTTCCACTTGGTTGGGTAAATCCTACTTCTGTCCTCAGAAAGGATAACATAGTTGTAAAAACCAGATCCCTGTTGTTGATACCAACTACACAGACAGATATTGAACCACTGGATCTCTATCTGTATTAGGAGTTTTCTTGCATATTCTTGCACTTTCTTTTTGCTAAAATGAAGGAACAGAAAGTGCTCTGAAATCAAGAACCATGCCCCAAGAGATCTACTGAAAAAACATAACTTTTAAAAAAAAGTAGTTAAGGTCTTTTTAAAATTTGTTTTCTGGTTTCTGGTTTCTGAGACTCAAGAGTGTGTCTGGACAATATTTGAAATCTCTTTTAAGCCTTGAAGGCTTGAAAGGCACTTCCAAGACATTTTCAACAACACAAACTGTAGCACATAGCTTTTGTATAACTCATGTCTTGAGGCAGAAGACAGGGAATCCTCAGTCAAAACCCTGTCAACCAGTTTTGATTTACAGCATACTGCATTGCTAATCTATCAGTGGTGAGCACAAGATTTGTCTTCTCCCCAGATGTGTGGCTGTTAAGGGGAAATTGTCTTCTTGGTGTCTTTGTGATGTCATAGCTATATAGACTTGGGTTACTTCCATTGGTGTCAGCAAATCTGGAAGTTTTAAAGTCTTTCTAGGATGAAGTGATGAGATGGAGTAATGGAACAGTTCACTTCTTAGTTTGTCATTGATTGTTGGTTTTGTTTTGTGAATTCTTGCCTATCTGCAAAATGAAGAAAAAATTATCTTTCCTGTTGTTTCTGTTATTTGGTGCAGTTTATAACCATAATTTCTTGACTTAGGCAAGGACCACCATAGGAATTTCTGGGTTGTATCCCACCCGTATGATAGCTAGACACAAAGCTATTGAGATCAGACTGTGTGCACTCAATCTAAGATATCCACAGGACACCTAAATTTACATGTATGTTACAGCAATCTTTTTAATTGACAACCTCATCAAAAGAACAAAAATTGAAGCAAAATATGTATATCCTGTCCTTTGATTCCTAGAGCATGTCTTCCTCACCAAAATGAAGTGCCCACATGTATGGAGGATGAAAAGAAAACTTGTGCTGTTCTTCCATGTGCTGATAATAGAAGATATATGTATTTCCTCTCAAAATATACTGGATCTTGCAAATATATTTGGCTATTTGTAGCGTATTACACTTGTTTGTGGTAATAATAAAATATGTCTGGTTATTTTAACTGAGAGAAGCAGGGTGAGAGGAGAGTTAAATCATAACTGGTTTTAAATTATAACAATCTGCTCAAAAACAGATGAAAATCAGTTTCCTTTTTTTTTTTTTTTTTTTTTTTCCTTTGACATGAGGAGAAAAAAGGGAAATGAAGTGGAAATAACACCACCACAGAATAATCAATTTCTGTCTGAGTACTGAGATGACCATCTGGTTTTGGATGACAAAGGCATAAAATTCATGGAGGCACAAAGGATGAGAATATATTACAAGGAAAAGGAATATATCAATAAAGTACACCCAAACAACATGGAAAAAGAAAAGACCCCCTGCCTGTACCTAGGATTTGCTAAAAAATTAAGCTGCTTAAGATTCAAGAAGCAATCAGTCTTTTTATTAGAGAAAATATTTTCAGATAGATTTGTATTGTCTTTGAAACTTATTGAAAATTTAACTTTTTTTGCAAGAAAAAAATCTCTATTTTGTTTCTATGCTACCCACGAATAGTGTAATAAAAAGTTTGAGATAAATAAGGTGTTAATGATTTTATGCATTAAAAAGGCAGAATACACCTATATGACCCACTTAAAACTGCAATTTTAAATTTCATTTTCATATTGTATAACTATAAAAACAAGCCAATGTATTTCATGTTAGATATCTTTTGCTAGCAATGGAAGACCTGTTATTCTTCAAAATATGTGTTTATTTCAGCTTCTCCAAATTGCTCTATAAGCTAAAATGTACATGATAGGCACAGAATTGTTTCCTTTAAAATCCTAAGATTGTTCCATATTTATAAAAAGGATTGTGAAAGAAAAGTGGCTGTTGATAGAAAAATAGCACAAAATGACATAAAAGATTTGAGGGAAGCCATATCCAGCATTACAGATACATGCTCTAATTGCTGAAGGCTGAGAAAATAGGAATTATTGTACATCAACAGATAAAGACAACTATGATGTGTAAAACAAAATATTATCTTCTCATTTAATATATACATTTATTTAAGAACATGTGGCAGCCTCATTTTCTTTTATATAAAAAAAATTGGCAGCCAGTGACATAGCCGTGCTTACAGATGGCACATTGGTGCTGTGCATGTTACATCTTATGTGTGAGAATCAGGAAGACTGGGTGAAGGAATGGCAAGATACAAAGATATTACCCAGAGTAGAAATGATATTGCAATAGGAAAAGGATTATTTTCACCTCTTTCCTTTTATTTCTATGGTTGCTTAGGGAAAGGACAGTCAATTTGAAGTTTGGGAGAGGGCAAGGCAACACCTAAGGTCACCGAAAGAAACTTAAAAACAGTAGCTCAGGGAGTTTTCTACTGCCTTATCTCCCCTCTTATTTCATTTTTTAGGTATTAGCATTATCCCTTGAGGAAATATGCAGTTATCTGAATGTGTATTTTAATTCTGGTGAAGAATTTTTTTTAGCTGACAGATGCCAATGCAGACATCTCTCTCCTCTCTCTCTCTCTCTCTCCCCCTCTCTCTCTCATTTTATTAATATTATTTTTTAAATTATTATTTCCTACATGCATTCCTGTAATAGTTTTGGTGTCACCCTAAAACTAAAAGGTAGTGAATGAGAAGGAAAACTTCTACCCCACAACGTGCAATATGCTTACAATGTAAAGTGTGCTCTTGTCTGTCCATACCCTTTCCACTACAGACATCTTTGTATTTTATGTATATTTAATGTGAGGACCAGTTCTACATCTACTAAAAAAGAACACACTAGCTGGAGGGAGAATGCTGCTACCATCCTTGCTAGTCTGTGCCTCTCTTCTCTTCATGATCTAAGTGTTATAATTATTTTTACAATATAAGTGCCTATTCTATCTCTTTTGCATTATGGCTCACTTTCTCATTCCCACTTAGTATGGAAGCATCTGTTCCTGCCTCCATGGATTGTAACCTCTCAGATGCTTAGCTGTAACCACGGGAGTGTAACAGAGAGGCCTAGGTGAGCTGCTCAGCAAGAAGAGATGGAGGTATGAGATATCTGTAATTCATTGAGGCAGCCTGGAATCAGGGAAAAGCAGGAAGTAGCTTTCAAGAAAATTTACACCAAGCTGAAGGAGCACATTTGTGTTGGGAAAACCATCTGAGGTCATGCACCTGTGATTGCTAAATACCAGAGAAGAGAGATTTTCCCTGTCATTTTGCAGCTTAATCTGTTTTTATCATTTTTATTACAGAAGTCATCCATTTTACCTTCCAAATACTCTATAAAAAACAAGAGAGACAGGTAATCAGGGAAGTTTTAGATACCTTGTAAATAGAAGGTATGTAGTTGTAATATATTGCTGGTGCTGTGTGTTATAGCCTGATTTAAAGAAAGAAGCAGGTCCTGGAAATACAGAGCTGCATTTTTTTAGACCTGCTTAACTTGTAGAGCTTTCTGTTTCTCTCCCTCTTTTCTTTTTCTCTGTCATGGCTCACTTAAAAATTCATGAACAACTGTTATTTACATTGTAGTTTTGTGCAAGTTTTTATTACAAATATAGATGGGAGTCTCCACACAGGTAAGTCCCTATCTTCACAGAATCACAGAATCATAGAATCGTCTAGGTTGGAAGAGACCTCCAAGATCACCTAGTCCAACCTCTGACCTAACACTAACAAGTCCTTCACTAAACCATATCACTAAGCTCAATATCCAAACGTCTTTTAAAGACCTCCAGGGATGGTGACTCAACCACTTCCCTGGGCAGCCTATTCCAATGCCTAACAACCCTTTCAGTAAAGAAGTTCTTCCTAATATCCAACCTAAACCTCCCCTGGCGTAACTTTAGCCCATTCCCCCTCGTCCTGTCACCAGGCACGTGGGAGAATAGACCAATCCCCACCTCTCTACAGCCTCCTTTAAGGTACCTATACAGAGCGATGAGGTCTCCCCTGAGCCTCCTCTTCTCCAGGCTGAACAATCCCAGCTCCCTCAGCCGCTCCTCGTAAGACTTGTTCTCCAGACCCCTCACCAGCTTCGTTGCCCTTCTCTAGACTCTCTCGAGCACCTCGATGTCCTTCTTGTAGTGAGGGGCCCAAAACTGAACACAGTACTCGAGGTGCAGCCTCACCAGAGCCGAGTACAGGGGGATGATCACTTCCCTAGCCCTGCTGGCCACACTGCTTCTTATACAAGCCAGGATGCTGTTGGCCTTCTTGGCCACCTGAGCACACTGCTGGCTCATATTCAGCCAACTATCAACCAATACTACCAGGTCCATCTCTGCCAGGCAGCTTTCCAACCACTCATCTCCCAGCCTGTAGATCTGCTTGGGGTTGTTGTGCCCCAGGTGCAGGACCCGGCACTTGGCCTTGTTGAACTTCATACAGTTGACCTCAGCCCATTGGTCCAGCCTATCCAGATCCTCCTGCAGAGCCTTCCTACCCTCGAGCAGATCGACACATGCACCTAACTTGGTGTCATCTGCAAACTTATTGAGGGTGCACTCGATCCCCTCATCCAATCATCGATAAAGATATTAAAGAGGACTGACCCCAGTACTGAGCCCTGGGGCATGCCACTAGTGACCAGCCTCCAGCTGGATTTCACTCCATTCACCACAACTCTTTGGGCCTGGCTATCCAGCCAGTTTTTAACCCAACGAAGCGTACACCAGTCCAAGCCACGAGCAGCCAGTTTCTTGAGAAGAATGTGGGAAACAGTGTCAAAAGCCTTACTGAAATCAAGGTAGACCACATCCACAGCCTTTCCCTCATCCACTAAGCATGTCACTTGGTCATAGAAGGAGATCAGGTTCATCAAGCAGGACCTGCCTTTCATAAACCCATGCTGACTGGGCCTGATCACCTGGTTGCCCTGTAAGTGTCGCGTGATGACACTCAAGTTAATGTGCTCCATGAGCTTCCCTGGCACTGAGGTCAAACTAACAGGCCTATAGTTCACCGGGTCTACCCTCCGGCCCTTCTTGTAGATGGGCATCATGTTTTCTAGCCACCAGTCGACTGGGACCTCCCCTGATAGCCAGGACTGCCAATAAATGATGGAAAGTGGCTTGGCTAGCTCCTCCGCCAGTTCGCTCAGTTTCCCCAGTTGGATCCCATCTGGCCCCATTGACTTGTGTACATCCAAGTGCTGTAGCAGGTCACCAAACATTTCCTCATGGATTATGAGGGCCACATTCTGCTCCGCATCCCCTTCCACCGGCTCAGGGTACTGGGTATCCAGAGAACAACTGGTTTTGCTGCTAAAGACTGAGGCAAAGAAGGCATTAAGCGCCTCAGCCTTTTCCTCATCTCTTGTAACTAAGTTTCCCCCCGCATCCAGTAAAGGATGGAGATTCTGTTAAGTTCTCCTTTTTGTGTTGATATATTTATAAAAACATTTTTTGTTATCTTTAACGGCAGTAGCCAGATTGAGCTCCAGATGAGCTTTGGCCTTTCTAGTTTTGTTCCTGCACAGCCTCACAACATCCTTATAGTCCTCCTGAGTGGCCCGCCCTCTTTTCCAAAGATTATAAACCCTCTTTTTTATCCTGAGCTCAAGCTACAACTCTCTGTTCAGCCAGGCCGGTCGTCTTCTGCTCTGGCTTGTCTTTGGGCATGTGGGGACAGACCACTCCTAAGCCATTAAGATTTCCTTCTTGAAGAGTACCCAGCCTTCCTGGATTCCTCTGCCCTTCAGAACCACCTCCCAAGCGACTCTGCCAACCAGTGTCCTGAACAGCTCAAAGTCAGCCCTCCGGAAGTCCAAGACAGCGGTTTTACTGGTCCCCTTCCTGACTTCGCCAAGAATAGAGAACTCTACCATTTCATGGTCACTCTGCCCAAGACAGCTCCCGACCACCACATCTCCCACCAGTCCTTCTCTGTTTGTGAACAGAAGGTCTAGCGGGGCACCTCCCCTGGTAGGCTGACTAACCAGCTGCGTCAGGAAGCTATCTTCCACGCTTTCCAGAAACCTCCTAGACTGCTTTCTCTGGGCTGTGTTGTGCTTCCAGGATATGTCTGGAAGTTGAAGTCCCCCACGAGAGCAAGCGCTGACGATTTCGCAACTTCTGCCAGCTGCCTGTAGAACTCCTCATCCGTCTACTCATCCTGGTTTGGCGGTCTGTAACAGACCCCCACCAGGATGCTTGTCTTGTTGGCCTTCCCGCTGATCCTAACCCATAGGGTCTCAACCTTATCATTCCCAGCCTCAAGTTCCACAACATCAAAACACTCTCTAATATAGAGAGCCACACCACCACCCCTTCTGTGTTGCCTGTACCTTCTGAAGAGCCTATAGCCAGGCATTGCAGCACTCCAGTCATGAGAGTGGTCCCACCACGTTTCCATAATGGCAACCAAGTCATAGCCTGCCTGCTGCACGATGGCTTCCAGCTCCTCTTGTTTGTTACCCATGCTGCGTGCATTAGTGTAGATCCACTTCAGTTGGGCCATTGCCTTCTCCCCCAGCCTTGCCATTGTTCCCCCTGGCACACCTCTAACAAGCCTTATTTCAGCCCCGTCCCCATTCTTACCTAGTTTAAAGCCCTCTCAATGAGCCCTGCCAGCTCCTGGGCTAGGATCTGTTTTCCCCTTAGAGATAGGTGGGACCCGTCTGCGGCCATCAGGCTGGGTGCCAAGTAAAGCACCCCATGGTCAAAAAAAAAACAAAATTTCTGTGTTGGCACAGCCTCTGAGCCACGTGTTAATCAGGTGGGCTTTCCATGTCCTCTCTGTACCCCTCCCTGCCACTGTAGGGATGGACAAAAATACCACCTGTACTTCCGCCCATCCACTAACCGTCCCAGTCCCCTAAAGTCCCGTTTGATAGCCTTCAGGCTTCTCTCTTCAATATACCTTCCTAATTATTGTCATAATATACTGATGTTTGTTGCACTGGGCCTCTGAGCCATCTTTGTCAAGGATTTTTAATAGATGGGAAATGGGAACAGTGGACGATACTCAAGCAGGACCAAATATACAGAGAATCTTCATCATTTTTGGCCTGCTATAAAGGAAGATGGAGCACAATAGTCCAAGTGTGATAGTGTGACTGCAAAGCTTTCTGAATTAGAGGTTTACCTTTTGGCTTGTCTTGGCCCATACCAGATCTATCCAGACTGCATGAAGATGAATTTGGGATTATGTTAAAGTGCTGTGTTAGAATGTGATGTTTTCCTCTTGGAGGTGCTCTGGAGTCTGCCCCGTGTCTACATTCAGATATGAATTTATGGATAAGGAATGGGGATGAAAGACAACCGTGGGCTTGAGCACAGGATCAGATCCCACTTGGCTAATACAGACTGCACATGTAGCATTACTTAACTGGCATTACTTAACTCTAATTCCCCAGGAAGACAGTTGTCTGGGGTTGTCTGCTTTTGAGGATGGTCTAGTTTTTGCTTTAAAAACACTGAAAGAGGTAAAGAAATTGTCTCCTGTAACCTTGCTTTCCCAATTTCTTCCTGAGAATTTAATTTAAATAGATCTAGCAGCTGCAAGGCAAGAAATATTCCGTGTGCCAACTGAAGCTGGCAAAAATTAATATGAGGGACTATAGATAGGTGCTCCCAAGAAACTGGATGTTACTTAGCAGAATGACTGTGGATTGTCAGGACACAAATGCTTTTCACATATTTGATATTTCTCTGACTGTGGATAACAAAATAAAGCTACTTGTTACTGAGATTTACAGTTGCTGATATACGAGATATACAGCTGCTGGATCCCAAGTAAAGCATGAAAGGTCTTGACAACACACTTTTGCTGCCAAGCCAGTTCATTCTTTTAATAGACTCATATTTTGCTCAGAGGCTCATAGGAAGCTAGAAATAAGCAGTCCCTTTGCAAAGATACCTTTTCAACATAAAATGCAGATGAGGATAACTTCCTATTAAACGTTAATGCTATGCATTATATAGATTTTTTTCCACTCACATCTTAATTGCACTCATTGCGCTTTGAAACTGCCTTATATTGGTATAATAGAATTAATGTGAATGTAGTTTCTAGTCATCTCTCAACATCATTAGGTGGTTATGCATGCTTTTGTAGACAGGTATTAGTTTCTGTGCTGCACATTCAGGGATGCATTAGGGAGGTTGTGCAGCTGTGCTGTATCAAGCCATTGACAGGGTGTGCCAAGTCAGGCAACATTAGGGGAAAGTCATAGTCTCCTTAATAGCTTATTTCTCTGTCCCTTCATTCCTATTAAATCTATGACTATTGTTGCCACAATTTTTTAGTAACTCATGACAAGTGAATTCACAGTACTTTTTGGGGTACTTATGAAAGTTACTTCTACTTTACAGAGGAAGAACTTAAATGATCTCACTAAGGTCACAGTGTGTATCAGCTGGAAAAAAAAAAAAAAAGCTTTTATTTCTATCTCACTTTCCCCCGTTATTTAAAGGAAAGGCTCATATGAAACCTTTCCTTTTGTAGTGTTATGTTTGTGGTATGTATTATTCTGCTGTGTTGGCCTGAAAGCTTGATAAAAAGCTTGCTGCAAAATTTGAGGGTATAAACCAGACCTGAAAGAGCATTTCAGCAGACAGGAGTCAGGTGAACACTTATAACTCTTTCTCTTAAAATTGACATTTCAACAGATCCAGTCTGCAGAGTTTCTGCCTGATGACAGAGCTCTGTTTTATCAGTGCACACAGTTGTCAGTCACTAGCCAGCTGCAGAAAGATGCATAGCTTTTCTGCCCTCATATCACCTCTGGCTAAAAGTAACTTGGTCTTCCTTCATTGTGCGTCTCTGTATTTGGATAATCTGGAAAGACAGAATATGACTGTTGTCTAACTTTCTGTCAAACAAGAATGATGATATCTGCAATTTACAAGCTTCTGGTGTTTTGATGCAAAATTTATTTTTATTTTTTTTTGTGTGTATTAAGATATATAAGATACATATCCTGGAATTTGTGAACGTTTACATCGATGTTAAACGAGCTATTAACTAAATAAAACAAGATAAATGCTTGTAGTAGAAAATATGAATTTTAGAAGGACAGAATAAAAGCTGTTAGCTCTTTGCTGTGATTAAATAAATTGTAAAATTTTACGAGTAAAACTTAAATGTAGCTGAAACAATGATTACATTTTTTTTAAGTGTATATCATATACTGCAAGATTATTTGCAAACATTTTCAACAATTATAATATTTTTGTATTTGCTTTAAAAATATTACTCTTGATCCATTTGTTTAAGAACTTTCTGGCAAAAAAAAAAAAAAGAAGAAATAGCAGAAGACAAAAATAATCAATTTTATAATTAAAACTCATTTTTTTTTCCTGTAAGTCACTTGTTTGCAGAGTGACTAGAATGTCTAGAAGAAAATATATGAATTAAAGATGATAATTTATGAATTAAAGATTTTGACATTAATTTTACTGAAGACTATTTACTTAATTGATTTCAGTCATGTTACCTTAGAAAACTGGCAACAAAGCAGCTAAGGAATGCTTTTATTGATCAATATACCTCAAGCAGAGACAAGGTATAGGAGCTTTATTTACACACATTGAATTATAGAATTTGGGTTTAGCAACTGAAACAATATAATAAAATAGATGAAAAAAATAAAAAAGGATTTGTTGTGAACCAATCAGAAATGTCGTACTTTATAGGAGTTGACCTGAAATGTTCAGTTCCACTAGAAACAAATGTTTACTTGCAGTTTGACTGGTTAATCCCATTTTTACACTTAAAAGTCTCAGTTAGGAAGGAAAAGTGGGAAAGTCTGATTAGAAAATGAAAAGTAAAAATACCCTATACAGGTATGCTTTGACTTTACTTTTTTATTATTATTATTATTTTTATGTATTTATTTTCTTTTCCTATATTTTATAGAATCATAGAATATCCCAAGTTGGAAGGGACCAATAAGGATCATCAAGTCCAACTTCTAGCACTGCACAGGTCTACCCAAAAGTTTAGACCATGTGACTAAGTGCACGGTCCAATCGCTTCTTAAATTCAGACAGGCTTGGTGCAGTGACTACTTCACTGGGGAGCCTGTTCCAGTGTGCAACCACCCCCTTGGTGAAGAACCTCTTCCCGATGTCCAGCCTAAACTTCCCCTGCCTCAGCTTAACACCGTTCCGGCGGGTCCTGTCACTGGTGATAACGGAGAATAGGTCACCTGCCTCTCCACTCCCCCTCACGAAGAAGTTGTAGACTGCGATGAGGTCCCCCCTCAGCCTCCTCTTCTCCAGGCTGAACAGGCCCAGTGACCTCAGCCGCTCCTCATGTGTCTTCCCCTTTAGGCCCTTCACCATCTTCGTCGCCCTCCTCTGGACACTCTCCAACAGTTTAATGTCCTTTTTGTACTGTGGTGCCCAGAACTGCACACAGTACTCGAGGTGAGGCCGCACCAGCACAGAGTAGAGCAGGACAATCACTTCCCTTGACTGACTAGCAGTGTCATGCTTGATGCATCCCAGGATACAGGGCACACTGCTGGCTCATATTCAACTTGCTGTCAACCACAACCCCCAGATCCCTCTCTGCGGGGCTGCTCTCCAGTGTCTCGTCACTTTTTTTTTTCCTAATTTTCTTGAGTGAAACCTGAATTTCTAAACATTTTTAGAAATTATATTTTGGGGGAAAACTACAAATTTGCCTAAACTGATATTACTTACAGAAATCTGTTCATCTCTCTCTTTGCTTTTCACATATGCTGTTGCAGTACTATCTGTTTTCATGTGTTTAGAAGCCAATGAGACCAAAATGCACAAATAGAAAATGAAAGGGGTAAAGTGATGATGGTCAGAAACTTGCAATGGGTTTCTTACCATGTGTCTCATTGCAAAGAGAACTGTTTCAAGCAAAGGTATCACTGAAGGGAGAACAACTAAAAGTACAAGGGAACTGATTTCCTTTCACTTGAAGAGATTTTTATTTATTTATTTTTAAACAAGCATCTAGAATTACATAAAAATGAATCAAAATGTTCCAGCTCTCAGTAATGATGCTGTGGTACTTGGGCTATAATATCAGGATACAGTAATTGCAAATACCACTGCAGCTTGGAGAAATGCTCAGCTGTGGTCTGACAAGCAAAAAATGAACTTGTCTCCAGTTATGTGGATAAGTTACTGGGAAAAATACACATAGGCTGCCCCCATAGTGCTCTGTGGTTATGTTTGGTGATAACCTGTTCTGCGGACCTTAAACAGAGTGTTTGCACTGTTTTCAGTGAAGAATTTGTCTAGCTTTCAGGGTCCTGAATCAAATGATTTTCCAGGAATGCAAACAAGTCATTGTCACTGAACTTGATTTCAGCAGAACAATGTTCGAACTTCCCCACTCACCCATGCATACAGTCATATCCATCCAACCACCTTCCTGGGCTAATATTCTATTTCTCTAATACTGAATGCTCTACTACTTTAATTCTGCTCTATGCCAGTGTGATAGGAAAAGTCTCTGCACTGCCACTTTTACAACATCTAAAAATGAAGGAATTATGTCCTGAATTCCACGAGGGAGGCAAAGATTGCTTCAGGCTTAAGCTGTCTCCTGGAGACACTTTACCAGTTCCTAGCATGATACTAGATGAAAGGATGAGCTACTGGGAGGTCAGTACCACATGATGAGAGAAGGTTGAACAACTCAGAATTTATAGCACTTGCAAGTTCCTGCAATTTTTCTTCAGGAGGTACAGTCAGAAACTGAAATGAGAATTTAAAATGTGGAACTTTCAAAAAGACAACAACCCTGAAAATGTGCCACTTCTTTTCCTAAGAAGCTATTATATCATTATCAGAGCAATTTAAGGTAGAATATCAGCATTTGTTACTTCTTCTGCCATGTGGCTAATCATAGCATAGTTTGGATTTTTATATATTCTCTCCCGCTTTCTCCTGCCCCACCCAAAGTTAGCACCAAAATACGAATGAACTTGGATTTCTTTTCTCTTTTAGCTATTCATTTTTTCTTTATTTTTCTTCCATGATTGTCTGTCTGTGCACCTACACACAATGACTTGTGAAGGAGGTCCCTCCCTTCTCAGAAATATCTGGTCATGCAGGGGAATGCTGCGCCATTCAACGCAGAAAAACTAAGCCCCCATCTTCTCTTTCAGTTTTTCATCTTTAGTGTTATCTGGTCTGTGGGTTTATTCTCTACAGAGAAACTGTGGCTGAATGATGTGTCCATAAAGCAATATTACCAGAAAGCATAATAGTGCACTGCTGTATATAGGTCCCACCCCAGGGAGATCTCTGGAAATCCTCAGTGTGGGTTTAATAACTGTGGCAGACCATTATTTGCTGTTTGAGAAATAGATAAAGATAGTATTTATTTGAGAGAATCTAGCTGAATTTTATGCAAAATTAATCTTGATATCCTTCTCCTGTGAGTTTCATCTGTACATAGGTCGAAAGCTTGAATCTACAACCTGTGCTAATCCCCTAAAAACCCACCCTGATCTTTGCCTAAATTATGACATGGGAAGGGACACTACACCTGATCTTTCAGTCCCTCTTACTGTTAATGATTTTCTGTAATGTCACCCAACAATATCTAGCTGACAGATCACTGTATGCTAATACATAAAAATTCCATTCAAGTCACACACACTCGGCTCATGGAAGATTAGCAGAAATCAAAACTAAAAAAGAACAGAGTCTGGCAAATCTGATTTGTTCGAGATACCCTTGGAAACAAAAAAGGCTCAGAAAGATGTACTTCCCCATAATACTCATATGATATGAGTATGACCTTTCATTGAACAGTAGCTGTAGCTTACACATGTGTACATACTGCTATGTCCATTAACACTTGTTGGTAAAGTCAATGACTGGTAATGCATGGCTGCCTGTACTCTTCCTTCTCTTTTTAACTATTCTAAAGATTTTGAAGTTTGGGTGATTTCATCTGTTTGTCCTAAACCACATAATTTTCTCATCTGTGCTGTGCAACAGACAGAAAACTTCTTTGATGTGGTATTGTGTTAGATGCATCCTTGATGTGTCCCTCAGTTACAGCCAATACATATGGTTCCATTGCTGCCATGTATCTCATCTACTTTAATATCATATCTCCAGAATACTAAACAATTGCATTCTCTGTAGATACAGAAGACTTGATATATACTAAGTTGCAGATTGCACTCTGACTTTATTGATTTTTTGTTATACTGTGACATCTAACAAAATGTTAGGTATTAGGCTTTTTAGCATGTTCAATTTTTTTCTTACCTTTTTTTTTATTATTTGCATAGTGAATATTAATTTTCTAACCTAATTGGTTTTATTGATTTTTATGTGACTTATTTAAAATATTTATATGAGTAAATAGCAGGTATTTAAAATGATTTGCCTGTGAACAGAGATGAACAGAACATAATGAGAAACGGTGCTTAACAAAAGAAAAAGAACTCAAGTCCAACAGAGTTATGTTTGTGAAAAAATAAAATCTGAGCAAAGGTTAAACATTTCAGCAAGCAGAAATATGAGAAGGCAGCTTAACTTAGAAAAGACTGAGTCACTTGCTTAAAGACAGATAGTATAGGGCTCTCTGTTTTCTCTGGTCTAACACTTTCTTGAATGTACTCAATTCCTATCATCACAAATCCTAACGATTATTTAATTTAATTTAATTTAATTTAATTTAATTTAATTTTAATTTAATTTTAATTTATTTTAATTTTATTTTATTCATTTTTCATTGTGAGGCTGATGTCCACCCAGCTCTATTCCCTTTATCATCCAGTTCAGAGACCTATGGGAATGCACCTCAGGTCTCTTCATCCCTGTGAGCCCAGAAGGACTCTCGGAGTTAACCAGGAACAGGACAAGAGATGGTGCTCAGCTGGATCATATCCCAGAATGAATTTCCCAAACTAGCAGGAAGGGAGCATTCCTGGAGTACCCCTACGTAGACATATCTGGTGAAAATTTATTTGAAAACTGAAGGTGCATGAAGATTTTGTGCAATTTTTTAAATGGATGATTTAACATAATTTTAATACAGAGTAGACTATTTAAATTCTTTTATTGTCTTTTTTATTTCCCTCTAAGCTATTTCTTAACACTCTAAAATGTTCTTCTGTTAGTAAAATTATATACTACATTAATCTGCTCTAAAAATACTGAAATTCATTATATTAGAATTATATAGTCAGGGTAATTAAACATTTTTAATTGCATAAAGTGCATTCATGGAAGACAATTCAGGAAAACAAGAAATGGTACAGTGACTTCAGATAACTTCTTTCATTAACAAACATGCAAAGCCATCTTGGAAAGGTGCATTTGCAAGGTACGTTGCTGGAAGGTTAGCTTGATGGATAGAGGTGAGAGGGCAGCAAACACAATCCTCACAGGAAAAGCAGAACCCCTTCCTACAGAAGATGGTGAAAGCCCTATGCCTACAGTCTCTAAAGGAAGCTAGGAAAATTCTGCCAAATGTACACAGTAGAGCGCCGTCCAATAATAGCCTTTTTACAAATAATGAGACAACACTACAGGCACAAATTCACTGCAAGAGAGCCTTCACTGCCCCAAACTGGCAGTCTTCATCTGAGGTTAGAAGCATTAAAAACTGCAGAAGTGGGTTTGAGAATCAAATAATTTGCATCTGAGTAGCAGAGAAACTTTCAAATCTAAAAAAATTATTATTATTCTCTCTAAGGACAAAGAATTGTGTTGCAAATCAACAGCAGTTGATTCTTATGGTTTATTTTCTCATATTTCTCTTAAGACACACTTTAATGGAAAGTGTTAAGAAGAACCTAAAAAATCTTTTCAATAATTTTATTTTTTGCTATAAAATTGATAGTAGGATTGGTTACTCAAAATATTTGTACAACGAAATCCATCTCAGAAAGCAGATGTTGCAAAAGGTAATGTTTGTGTTTACTTCTGTGTGGTATTGATTGCTATGTGCTACTTTCCTCATCCTTGATACTGTTCACTTAGCATGTTCCCAGCAATTGTCCCTATGGCTCTGACACTAATGACTACTCCTGTCAGCAGGAAGCCTATGGCTCTTATGTGAGTTACGCTCTGGGGAAGTTCTGGCTATGTGTCCAGCAGTAGAAGTTCTTGGGAAAACTTTTAGGAAGCTTTTGCAAAGTTTCAAATAATGCTCTTTGTTGGAACAAAAGGCACAAATAAACAGCTTTCATGAATAAACTTCAAATCAGATCCAGATTAATTAAAACATTTTTGCTCTCTTTTTTAAACAATAGAACACCTCATTTTTGATATACTCTTTTAATTTTTATTATAAGTCACTTGCATGAATTAAATTCATTGAGATTAAAAGTAAACAACCTGAGTTTTTCTTTTAAACAATGGTAAAGTGATGCTTTTTCATGATTTCAGTAAGGTTTTCTCCATATTATTTGAACTTGAACCAACTCCTTCATAACTTAGATGAGGTTTAGAACTGGAACACATGGGTCATATAATCACATTAGTGAGTTTTCATCAAAATCCATCTGAAAACCACATAGATTTCTTGAACATCTTACTTTGCAAAGTGATATGGAACCTCTGGCAAAGATTGTTAGAATACTTTTTCATCAGTCTGCAAAACTGTTCCATCCAAAAGAATTTCTAAAACAAAACAACAACAAAACAAAACAAAAACAAACAAAACAACAACAACAAAACAACACTGTATGTAGGTAGGAATCTAAACTCAGATTCCTGTTGAAAACAAGCAAACAAAAACCAAATTACAGTGCTGCTCAGAAGCTGAATCCATTCTCTTAGAATATAACAGTTTTTCAATGATTTATACTGAAAATGCATAAAGATATAAGATTATCATTAATTTTACAAAACAGCTATAATAGAACAAAAAATGCTCCTTGCTAATTACAAAGCTCATTACTTTCTGCCAGCTAGCCACGATAGCAGGTGGTCCAGTTGAGCAGAGGGTTATCAGAGGACCTCCAGAGGCCTCTTCCAACTTCAGCCATTCTGTGATTCTCTAGGTAGATGGCTTCATAAAATTGCTGCTAGTAAACTCATGTCCAAACCTCAGAACTAGTGAACAACTGATTAATTCAAACACTGAACAAAATTAATTCAGATGAAACATTCTTTTGAAGTCTGATTCTGATCTGGCAGAGATGATTCTATGCCTTCAAAACCTATGTCCATCGAGTCTGGTCTGAAAGCTGAGAGACGGAGTTTCTTCACCAGAGCAGTTTTACTTTGTTTACTTTTACTTTATTTTCTCACTATATTTGTATTGACTGATGCATTTGTATTCATATTGACTGATTCCAAATTCCCATTAATTCCACCCAAAGAGGGTTAGAGTGCCTGTCCTTGGAGATATTTAGAACTGGACTGGACATGACCCTGATGTATCTGATACAACTTTGAAGCTGGAAAAAAATACAAGGATGCTTTGAGTAGGGAGTTGGATTTAATAACCCATAGAGATCTCTTCCAACTGAAATTTATCTACCTTTTCTTTTTTCTTCTTTTCATTTCTAGCTGAGAGTTAAGCTGACATCAGGTATAAAAATGTGACACATTTCGGTACTTTCCTCTCTCAAGTACAATAATCATCAACAAAAAAACACTTTTAAGTATTTGTCTTAGCAATGTTTCCAAATTAAAAAAGACACCCATATATCTTTCTTAATGAAGGTTCTCACACTGTTACAAAGAACTTACAGTTGACCTACTATTTATTTCATAATAGAAATAATCAACTAATAAGCAGTGCAACTATTGATTGTAACTGATTATTAGCTGTTTAGAGCTGTGGATATGGACGTGATAATTTGTATTTTATGGTATGGTATATCAAAGCTACCTTTTTAACTACAGGTCCTGGTTCTTTTCAGGAACTCTTTGGTTCTGAAAAACAAATGATAGAATAATTAGAAACTGATTACAGCTTTCTTAACAGGAAAGTGCACATCAACCTAGCATGAAAAAGTATGAAACAGTGGTGGGATTTCCCTACTTTAGTTTAATTGCATAAATCCAAGATTAGCTGAGACTTCTTGTAATGTGTCCATTTTCTGCTTTGTTCTTGTTTTTCCTTTATGTCAGAACAGGAACAAGGAAGATGGACAGACCTCAACTGAACACATAAGCTGAGAACTTCTCTTATACTTAAGAAATTGTAGTAGGAAAAATAAACTGGTTGGAAGGGCAGAAAAACAAAAAAACAAAAAACCACATTCCTTTGTGGCTCTATATTTGCAAGCACATATTTTAAAGTAATTGAATAAAGTAGAGCTTAATTAAATGCATACATTTTTGGCATTAGGTCATTGAGGTGTGAATGCATTTACAGTCAGTCAGTTTATGTCCAAAAATCTGTGTGTTGCAGCAAAATATGCAACATCCACAGTGAATCACTTTTACATTCAATTCTTAATCACAAAATTGCGAGGAAGATTTCTGACAGAAGCATAAATTAAAATTCTTTTTAGCCACTCTAAAGACAACCCTGAATAAATTAGAGGATACAGTGATTTGAAAAAGACAGCAAAACTCCATTTGTGTGCTTGTGTATGCCTGGGAGGGGAAAGGGTCAAACCAATTTGAAATGTGTAGAACATGAAGTTCTAAATTATACAAGTTTCACAATGCATAAAAGCTATGTTGTCTGGGTACATACACCTCCTGAAAGCAGGTGGGAAAGAGATAAAAATGATGCTTCACTTTTTTCCTTGCAGAGTTGTCAACGCTTTTAAAATCCTCCTAGCCTTTTGAGCTAGTTCAGAGTTAACAAATGTAGTCTAGAGAAACGGATGAAGTATACTAATACCCTGGGGAAGCAAAAAAGTATTCTTTTCATATAAATCACATCTTATTATGTCAGCAGATCCTATTTCTTTTCTCCCCCCCCCCCCCCCCCCCCCCCCTTTTTTTTAAAAAAAGTTTTATTTGCTTTCTCATTTTTCTACTGGAAGGGTTAGTAGCTTGGAGAAGCTGGTCAGCTGCCTAGCAAATCTTATTTTCCTTTTGCTTCCAATTCAGGTACACTCAGAATTTATGAACTCCAGTGTGATGAAATCTCTTTTCATGTGAACTATGTTGGTATTTTCCCTGTTCCCAATCCCCACACCAAGCTATGGTGGTGCATTTGTTGTTATTTTGAAAGACTCATATTGCTTGACCATTTGGGGATACAGCCACATGAGGTTTGGATGAAAAAAGAGGGGTATAACATATTCTTTTGTTTCTTGATATCAGTATTCATGGCCAAAATAAAACTGCCTTCTGTAACTGTTTACAGTTGAAACACATGTCCAATTTCTAAATGCCTTTTAAAATGCAAATATGATGTTTTAATAGGTTCATCATATGAAGAAAATAAGATTGGGGCCCTTCATTCTTCCCATGGTCTAGTGCAGTGTGGGAAGAAACCATGGGGCTTTCTCTTTTTGCTGCAGCTATGTTCTCCTTCTGCAGCCTATCTCTATTTGGCATATCTTTGGGCTCCAATTGCCCTCCGTTCTGGGATACAATTTACAATAATTTCACCATTACAAAAGGGGACCACCCTGGCTGTTGTCCAGGCCAGCTGGCTACCAAGCATGGACATCTGAATGTGTGCTATGAAGCAGCCACCTGTTCACATGGTCAGCCTTAGATATGGCGACTTTAAATGGAGTCCACAGCAGGGTCAAGGGATGACATCCTAAATGCTTAAGTCACACAGGCTTGCCAACAGGACAGCAATTATTTTTATTTTATTTTTATTTTTATTTTATTTTTATTTTTATTTTTATTTTTATTTTTATTTTTATTTTTATTTTTATTTTTATTTTTATTTTTATTTTATTTTTATTTTTATTTTTGTTTTTGTTTTTGTTTTTGTTTTTGTTTTTGTTTTTGTTTTTATTTATTTTTATTTTTATTTTTAATTTTAATTTTTAATTTTTTTTTTTTTCCTGGTGCTCTTACTGATTTCTCAGAAGGAAGGACTCTACAACACATTGTCTTCTGCTGGCACCGGTGTGGGGCCTTCTGGAAGTAGAAACCTGCTCCTGGTGGCACTTCCCTGGGTATTGATTGCTTAGACATAAAATCATACTGGAGAAATCAAAGCAGATGGCACTGCCTAGTGAGAATATTGCCCACTGATAGGGGTCTTTCAGATGCTGTGAAATAAGTTCAGTAAGGAGTCACTTTGTGAAATAGCTGAGATATCAAGAATTGAACATTTTTTTCTTTGATATGAAAGAAAAGTGTTTCTTGCCTGCTGAAGATAGAAGTTTGTTAGGTTGCCTTTGGGAGATAAATAAACACTCTCTGAGGATCTTCTAAAAAGGGATATAAAGGAACTTTCATAATATTTATCCACTGCAAAATACGACTGCTACAAATATCTCTAAGATTCTTTCTGCTTTCTGATGGAATATCATCTTATCTTTTTACTTTACTTTTAAATCCAGAATATATTTTTGTCATATTCATTTTGTAGACAGAAGCTTGTTTGCATTTTGAGGGGCAGTAAGCATTACACATTTCCTAAATCACTGCTTTCATATGAAAAATTCCCAGAAAAGGAAAACAACTCTCAGAAGTTGTCATTTACACAGACAGGAGGAACTGAATCTCACAGGAACAATAAAAATTATCTGGTCCCAAGATCTTTGGGCTTAGGAATCCTGCAGTCTCTGAAAGCCACAGTTTCAGATGGGGACACATACAGGTGGAATAAACTTGATGGTGAAAACATTGTATTATTATTTCTTATTAGCATATTCACACTGTTAATCAAATAGCTAGTGTCAGTGGTTTTTAAACATACTTTTTTTTAGACTATGATCCATGGTATCTTCTCTGCACCACTATTAATGTGAGAATTTCAAACCAGTCTTTCTGAGGAAATCAACGATCAATTTAGATACGTGTCCTGTCTCTGGCACTAACAATTTTCAGATGCTTAGTTAAAAAAAAAAAAAAAGGACAAGAACAGGACAATTATACAGTCACACTTTCCCTGGTGTAACATTCCAGCTTTCAGCAATCTGCAGTTCAGGGACTTCCAGAGCCAGAGACTGCATCTGCAACAGCATGCTTAATTGTCTCTAGTAGACTTTTCTTCTTTGAATTTGTTTCAAAAATTTATTTCCTGAGCCCATTTATAATCTGGCCTCTGCAACACCCTGTGGCAAGGAGTTACTTAATTTAATTACACTCTGTATGATAAGGACACTTATTGGGTGTCCTTAGTCCTTCCATCATGAGAAACTATGAGAGGTCATAGAAAATTTCTGTTCTAGTCATCTTTTTAATATCTTCTCTTTTCCAAGCAAAAGAGTCTTAATTTAGTTCATCTCTCCTGATACAGAAGCTGCTGCATTTCGTTGGTCATCCTTGTAGCCTTTCTCCAGCCACTTTTTAATTCTGTGTTATTTTGCAGATGAAATAACAAAAGCTGGAAACACCAAGGCTGTAGGTAAACAAGTTTATTCTGTGACCTAATAATAGAAGGATTTTTTTTTTTTTCACTAATATATTTTACAATTTATTTCCTTGGTGGATTGCTGTTGAGAATTGACCTGATATTTTTAAATCCACCTACAAAGGCTTAGAATTCTGTTCCCTGAATCATAATTGTCAATTTATAGTACATGATGGTGTAGTTTGTTCACTTGAGGTACTTTTCTTTGCATTTAGCAATTTGCAGTCTGCTGTTTTTTCCTGTTTTTCCATTTTTGTCTAGTCATACAGTATTGTGAGAACAGAACTTATACTTCTCAAAAGTTTAATTTCAGCATTACTTTAATTATTTTTGTGTTGCCTACAGACTTTGTAGTTTATGCAGTTAGTCCCATTTTCCAAAATATATTCTGTTAATACCTTGATCAGCACAGATCCCCATACAAGCCTCTACAGGATTTCACTCATCCTCTCTGGCACTGAGAAAGTCAGTATTTCATTCTTAACCTGATTGACACACCAAAACTGGCTGATATGATACAAACTTTATATCTACTTTTTACTGTTTTATTCAATGGCTAAATGATTTACAAATGAGCTATCCTTACAGAATATGTTCTAAGTGATAGTACAAAATTCCAAGGAACAAATGAACACAATTAACTTTTAATAAATTCTGAATTAGACTGTCTTGTTGAATATAAACATTGGATTTGATCAGAGTCATCAAGTAAGTTTAAATTCGGTTTTAAAATATATCTGCTTTGTTTTGTATCTATGGCTGACAAGCATGAAATATATCTTATTGTTCTCTTTAACCAGACAGAAATCATTACTTGAATCTATAGCATGTAATTTTGTGCCGGAAACAGTTATATTTTGAGATTAATGAGGGAGAAAAGAACTTGACAGTTTTAGGTTCAAATGCCTTGAGTTTATAAGATATTATGACATACTTAATTTGGATAATCACTTTTTTATACATGCATGCATGCACATTTCATCTCTTGGCAAGGACAAATATTCCTTGTCCACCTCCAACAGATGTCTATTATACCTGTTCTTGCAGCATTTTTATCCAATAAAGGACACTACATAATATCCCTGCAGAGCTTGATCTGGGAGTTAGGCATCATTGCTTTTGAAAATCTTTTTCCTAAATCCAAACTAACACTTATTTTTTAAGTTTTGTAAGGTGCTGTAATCACTTGTCTTATTACCAAAGGACTTAAATGAAAGTTGTCAATATCACCCTGATAAAAGATCTTCTAAAAATGATTTTTTGTTCCTCTTTCAAGCTTTCTTAATTAAAAACAAAAACAAAAATAAAAACTTCTTTTTCTTTGTTCTCCATACATTAAGTTTTCCAATTTGTCTATCCTTCTCTTAAAACTAATATAGTTAAGTGTAGCTGAAATATCTCTCTTTTTTTTTTTCTCACAAATGTTATTTCACATCTTACTCCTGTTTGTATACACATAGTTGCATTTTTTATTTATTTATTCATTTATTTATTTACTTATTATGGTAGCATATTATTTTTACTGATTGAGCATGGTTCTCACATGCTGGATCCTTAAAACTTTGATCAGAGTAGTTTAGATGCACTCTTCACCCCATGCTATCAATTACCATTCATCAAACGACAAAATTGAGAGGTGGCACAACACTACACGAAGGTGGAAATACTAATTTATCATCCCAAACTGTGTGTAGATGTGCTAAACTTAGAAGAATTAAAAGGAATCTGTATAGCTTGAAAATATCTTAATCAGTTTTGTACAGTAAATCAAAACACAGAATATATTTAAGCTTATTTCTAAAATGTGTTAGTTGAATTTATTTTACATAACTATAATTTAGAGCTAATTATTTTTTTCTTTCATTTGCAGCCATGTAGGGAAAAAATACGTATTCTTTTGTTTTTGCAAGAAAACCTCCTGGTGCTAAAAGAACTTTTAAAAAATATATAAATATATTATTTTTCCAGATGCACTCACAAAATATTGTTGAATAAAACCAGGCGCTGAATATGCTGAATCTGATAACTATCTTTAGTACGTATTTTTATTTCTTAGTTTATATGTTCTCTTGGTTCACCTTTAAGTTTCTTCTACTTTCCCTTACTTGTTTTTAGCAAGCTTAATTGTTGATATAATTTGTTTTCTATTGTTACAGTTTCTTTTAATGGCTTTGTCTGGCAAACATTGTTGATATATTCTGGACTGATAAAAGATATATATCTGTACTGATGGGAAACATTCATAACAGTTAATGTAGGTCATGAAAATAAGTTATGGTAGCAAGAAAGACATTTTTATTATCTTAGCTAAACATTTTTGGATTATCATTAGTGCAGGGACATTTGCTATTTCCTGAACTGAAGCTTAGGATTTTTTAAAAGTTGTCTCCTCTCCTTGCTTTCTTCCTCCTTGTTTTATTTTTTCAGGATTTTAATGCTAAGGTAGCCTGTTAATATACTTAATTGTACATAATTAATCCATTTCCTCATCTCAGTGAGAGCTGGAAATATACACTGGCCAACTACAATTGTGAAATGTTATTCATTAATTTGCACAATATTTCCAAGTGTCTTATTGCTACTCTGCAATCCTTATTTTTCTTACATTTTATAATGAAATCACACCCACAACTGTCAATAGGTGGTAATTCCAATTTAGGATTAAGAGGTGTATTGACAAAAATATTTCTGGGGACAATTGGAAATGCATTGGACAATGACACAGCTTCCAATCTGGGGAGATAAATGTATGGTCCATGCAGTAAAAATACCACCAATGGAGAATATACCAGTACTCATGTTCTGTTTCACTTCTATTAGATGGCACCATAGTTCATGTACCATCAAACCCAATAAAAATCTAATTATTTTAGAAATGAAACATGCAAACATTCTCACAATCTATCTTCCGTTCTGGCATTAACCTAGCTGCTAAAGGAAATGTGTATCAGTAGAATTATAGGAATAATTAGAGATATATAATTTTGCAGTTATGTCTACTTTGAACTTTAATGTTGGTTATTGTTTTTACTCAGTACAGAAAGAGGAATTTACTTTGAAATATTTTACTTTGAAAATATATATTTTAAAAAAATTACTTTGAAGTATTTGAAACAAATAAGAATTTAGTAATCTATTCTTCTTTTCCATTTTAAAATCAATAAGATAAAAATGTCCAGAAAGCAAAATTCCCTTTGAGACATGCACATTGGTTTCATTTGTTCAGTCTGATCAGGAACAATGTTCTGTGATGCTTGGGACCAACTGCATACCATGAACAATTGATAGTGAAAGGATCCCTTTCACAAATAATCTGTGTAAAATTATCCACAGTGTATTACTGTGAAATACGGATTTCTATATTTAGCTTTTTTTTTTCTCTATTATCATTTTATCTGTTAAAAGACTCTTGTTTTTTACGTATTAAAGTATTTTGAATTTCCACTAATCACATTGTACTTGTTTTTGTTCTATCTGAACTTGTTGGTAAAATGTCAAAATCTGGCACTCGTGTTTTGAACAAGAGAAAATAGGACAAAAATAATTTCTCCAAGGAGTCTGTTAAAATATATGCTTACCATATTCACAGACACCCTGTGTAGATACCTACCTTTGCTAGCTTCTTGACCCAATCTTATTCCCAGTAAATACTAAAGGCTGACAGAAGTCCAGCAGAACAGCTGCCATATATCCTATCTTCTAGTTATTTAAAGTTCATCATTTAAAAAAAGATCATGATGAGACTTTTAGCATATTTTTTAAAGATCTTTCACTATCCTCCTTACAAGCTACATTAGAAACTTGGGACATGTTTGGGTTTTAAAAAAATTGCCTTTAACTTTAGAGAAGATAAAGGACCTGTGGAGTACGTGTAAACACGAGTGTAATGATTCAGTTTTTTGTGTGCATATGCATGATAAGAGTTGAATGTGATGTGAATTCTCCCCTGTTAAGTAGTCAGGGCTTTTCACTTCTCCTGCATATAGTCATATTATATGGCAGGGAAAGCAATTCTGTACCTGAGTTTGTTCTGTTTCTACAGAAAGGCATACATTTTTACTATGCTAAGGTTGCTATGGCAATGTTGAACTGATGTTTTCTTCTGGTATAATTCCTCACACCACACACATGCATGTCTGTCAATAATTTTGTTCCTGAATTTGGCAGCCTGGCCAAAGGTTCATCTCAAGAATTCCTGCAATGACTTGCCGTAACAAAAATACAGCAGTTCTGCCATTGCTGCAAGATGTTTAAGTGCAGGCATAAGAGTGAAATTTGTTTGGCGGGCAAAATTGGAGACACCAAAAGGAGGTATTCTCACCAAATTGTGTAGAACAATCTTTACTGAGGATTTTGCTTCTTGCCTCCTGTCCCACAATTCTGGTCCTGATGTTATCCAACTGTTGTAACCAAGAAGCTACACGCAGGCTAAGCTATCCTGTTAGATTCAAGCATGAAGCTGAATTCATTAGTTTATGCAGATTTCCCAATTCATGAGCTTCTGCAATGCCCTGACAGAGGAGATAATGTGAAAAGGAGATGTCTGAAACAGACACATTTTATACACTCTTACTATCATTGTGACTTTTGCCATGTACTGAAAGTGACTTTAAAATAAGTTTTTACATGAAGACGCCTTCCCTCTCATAGCTGAGGTGCTCAGTTCTTGGATTACACAAAGCTGTAGTAAAGGTGGAGTGAAGAGGTATAAAAAGAAGTATTTGTTACAAAACAAGAGTACATCTTTTTCCAGTTCTGTCAAAAGATTCTGGAAATCGATGGAAAAATCTATTGCCTTGAGCTGAATATGCATCACTGGGTTTTATGGCCTCTGTGTTGTTTCCTGCCCAGTTGTGTCTAATTAATGACAAAAGAAAGTGTTTTATGATTATGATGATGCAAAGGTTCTTTGGTTTGCTCAGACTAGTAATAAAGCTGTGTCTGCTGAGAGTGGAGAAAACGGATTAAATGACAAATGATCTCATTCAATACTACCTGAATTTGAATGATTTTGAGTTAACGTTGGCAGTTTATATATATATATATTTTTTTTTTTTTCAAAATGAATACCTATTGTGCACAACCTGTAGTATTACTGTTATTGGACCTGCTCCTGGTTGCTTGGAGCACTAAAAGTATTCTGAGAGTAATGTCAAATAGGGCAGCTAAGCATTTTCTGTAGAGTTGGGATTCTATACAGTAGGTTTGGGAGGAAAAAAAAAACAAAATATTGCAGGGGGGAGAAAGGTGCTGCTAGACTGATACATTACAATTTCTGCTGGAAACACCTTCAAGACTGTAATTAGCCTTTGTAATGTGTAGCAGTCCAGAAGGTATCAACGTTACTTAATGGCTGTGTCCAAACACTTCTTTTACAAAGTTCTTGGAGGTACCTTCAAAGCAAAATGAATGGATATACCATTACATAGCTAGAAAAACATTATCCTCAGTGGTTGAGTCAATACCATATATCACCAAAGACCACCAAGATCTTATGCGAACACTCTGGTACCATTTCCCAATGTATCTGTACTATAAGATGAGGTGTACTTTTTGGTACTGGTGGGACACCCAGCCCTTGGATTTGCTCAGCTGGTCATGCTCTTACATTGCTATCAAAGTTCTTCTTTAATTTTGTACTCTCCTGATTAAATGCTATCAGCCTTTGTCACAAGGATTGCCAAGTACTGTAAATCTGACCAATAATCAGCTGTATCAGAACATAAGACAATCTCACTCCATATGAGGAAGCCCCTTGCCATGCTATCATTACCCAACTGCCACTTGTTATTTTTAGTCTTGGCAGCTATTGTACATATCCAAAGCTGCAACATGCTTCCACCTCCCCTTTCAGCCTGTTCTGTCATTTGTGAAGAAGCATAAATGTTCTTTCAATGCAAACAGTTGTCCTAGGATTATGTGGCCAGAGTGAGACAGGCCTTGGAAAATAAAGGTGATAAAGGTGATAGCTTTGGGGTTCGTGTCTGAACAAGGCTTTTGCATCCATTCTTGCTCTGGGCAGGAGTCAAGCACTGCCCTCTACGTTGCTGTGTGTGGCAGGTTCACTGGGTGAGCAGTTTGTAGAGCACACTGAAGCGGTGCTGGAGGAGCAGCCAATATTAATGGGACAGAAAGTGACTTGCAATTGCAGTGGATATATACCCTCAGATCTCTGGAAGAATCATAAAAGTTTGAAAATACCTATATTTCAGGCTTGCTAGAAGCCCAGACTTGGGCCAACTGCATGATTTAATAAGAAGGCATTTTCCGGCAGGTTCTGTGGTTTCTCTCCAGCACCCCGGTCTCCCGTGAATGTCACTTGGAACCAAAATACAAAACACTTTGTCCCTGGAGCCAGAATCACTCATGAGTGATGTAGCCTTGTAGTGCCCATAGAGCAAAGTGTCCCAGCGTGGGGTTGAAATTTGGTCCACAAGGCAGTTTTGACTCCAGCTTCTCATAAGCCTTGGACAATGTTTCAAGATAGCCAATCATCTTGAATTTTTAATTAAATTGAATTAACTTCTGGTTCACATTCTTAACTGACTGCAAGACAACCAAGAACATGAAGTCATTTGACAGGATGCTGGCCAATTATAGTAAGTTACCTGTGTCAGTGATGCTAATATTCTTTTATTTACTTTGCATATTTAGAGATAATTGGAAGATGGAAACCATATGCAATTTCCACAGCATTTTCCTCTCAGTTTGCCTTCCAAATTTCCTAACATTTTTACAGCTACCGTTCCCTGTCTAGTCTTTCCACTTAGAATTATTTAATGTATAATATTATTGTGTTAATGGTGGTGGTTTTGACTGTTGTTTGACACCTTAAATTTGGGAAAGGGTATGACTAGTCTTGTTTCTTTGTTGGTTAGGGATGAGGTGATATGAACTGCAGTCTAGCTCTTTCTATTCCAGTTCAGCTCAGAAAGAACAGAGGGAACTTAACCTTGGATTACATTGATCTGAGGTTAGTGTCCTAATTCTCAGCTTACTGAAAGTGGAAAAACTCTTTGCCCTTTTTCTATAAGAGTATGTTTTAACTGAGTATGTTTTAACATAGTTGAGAGAGACTATTTCAGCTAAATACTACCTTATTTTTCAGTCTCTGAAAAAAAAATAATCCAATGGACTTTCCAATGGCTAGAATTTAGGATGAGATAGTGACATTCCTCTTTCAGACGAAATATAAAGAATATTTTAATATTCATTTATACATAAGAAGAATCAAGGGATTCGATTAAATTACACAACTTCTCAAAGCATGGCATGAGGATAAGACAAATTATAAGATATGACATTTGGTAGTCCCTGAGTGAATAATGCCAGAGCAATAACCTCCACAATTTGGACTTCAGCTGATATTTTGGTGTTGTAAATTACATAAAATTAGAAGCAGGAACATGATTTTAGTTATTTGCTGTGTACTGGCCTCTTTGGAACCTGATGCATAATTGGAATATTAATCAGCTTCCTTTATACAGCTATATATAATTCATAAAATTTTCCTTATCACAAAAAGCTCAGTGTTTAAGTGTATGGCAAATAATCATATGAGTTTACAATGTGCCATGCAGTAATAAAGTGATCATGCTTTATATCTTAGAGCTCAGAATAAGCAGTCAGATCAAGCATTCATTACCTGAACTGCTTCACAGACACATAATCAAGAAATCTTTGACCAGAATTTAAAATGAGCTCAGTGGGAATAACAGAAACAAAGACTGGAAGGAGGAAAATTAGGGTGTTAAGATCTGTTGATAATATTGACTAATTAGGTGTGCAGCTTGATGATATTATCCTGTTTATTAACCATATAAATAAGAATATTTAATGTTAGCAATTTAAGACAGCAACTTGCTGATTTCCATGTTCTGTGGTATCTACCACGTAATACCACTTTCCATTGTTACAGCAATATTACCAGTGCTAATTTCATCCACTTCAAAATAAAAGAAAAACAAAATTCCATCCTCATATTTTTAAATTTATTTGGACATTGTGACACTATAAACAAACATTGAAGGCCTTTTTACTTGCCTTAAAAGAAAGCAAATGAACAGCAGACCAACAGATAGGAACCGCGTTTGCAAACTCTTCTACGTACCTATGAACCTTTTGCCCCTCATTGAAGATCAGATTATTTAGTAATCTCAAAGCAACAGCAGAGGGCATTTTTGTGGAAATAACTTTCCTACTGATTAACAACATCAATACCACTCAGAGAGCTGGGCTTCGTATTAAATCATGCCATGCGTTATTGTAAACATTGTTGTCAATCTACTGATGACCAAATTATTATATATTTTTTTATAATCATCATTACCCAATACATTCAGGTAACGTTTAAAATTATAAGAGAGATTATCTATGAGATGAGTTATTCTTCTTACTGAGTTTACAGAGCCCAAATCCCTTTGGCCTTCTTGAATTTTGCACAGAGAGGTTTCCTGGCACATTTGACACTCCCTTTGGTGCCAGTGGGGTGAAAGGGACAGTCTTTCTCCTGCCCATTTAATGAGTTTACTTAAAGAGGATCTGCAGAACATCAAGTTCCAATTAAACCTTCCAAATGTCCCAATTAAACCTTCCAAATGGAGGTGAAGTACATATGGCTGCTGTGCATTTGGAGATCTCTGGAACAGTTCACATTTGCTAGATCCTCCAGAACTGCAATATTTTCCCTCAGTCTGTATTCCAATCAGTGAGTACACTAAAGAACTAATTTATCAGAATTTCTTTAACTGTCATAGCCCCTCAGGTCTCAATTGCTTTATAGAACAAACATTGGTTCCAGGTGTGCACTCAGTAGCCACTGTTCACTGTGCACACATCAAGAGTAGGCAGGCTGGGGGATCAGCAAGCTCTAGGGCTCTCCTGGGGCAAGAGAGGGTGAGTTCTTGTACCAAGTCTTGTTGTATGTAGAGCTCAGGGCAGGCTGGGGCTGGCTGTGCTCCAGTGTGGTGCAAGCAGCAATGCCAAGCGTACCTGTTCCCAGGAACAGTGACGATGCTTGGGACGCCAGCTATGACCAGCAGTGTGGATGGAGAACACACAGATAACAAATCCACAGATATGCCAAGGTCCATATTTGGTCTATTTCACTACAGGCTAACTTCTCATATAGTGTTTTATCCCAGTTTGTTTGTGACAAGTTCACATCTCTTTCCTAGCCCTCTGCTCTTGGAGATGGAGCTCTGTCTGGTGCAAGGTCTTACTCTGCACTGAGCCAAGAGCCTCCTTCCCAACACTCATGGCTGCTTGCCAGCCTTTTAGCTTCAGTTTGCAATACTGATAGGTTTGGAATAGGCACTTAGATTTCAGCTGAATGCGAGACCAGATGAGGTCCATTAAGCTGAGAACTAGTTGTTATCATGTCTTGAAGTTTTCCTGTACCAGAGCCAAATATTGATTAGCTAGTTCGTATATATTTGCACATATCAGACTATACCTCAGAAGAAACAAAGGCATTGGACTTTATTCAAAAAAATTCAGCTTTGGTACCTGTAGTTATACAGCCTGAGTGCATGTTGAGATGCTATCCATCCACAACTTCTACTGGTGCAGAGGGACTTAAAGTGCTTGTTAACTTAAAAAACGAGACTAAAATAATTTAGGTGTTTAATCATGGATTTAGGTGCTTGTCTTTGCTTTGGTATGATGTATTAGCCTTTTCAAGGGGCGAATGAGAAACACACCACGTTTCCTACTACATATAAAATACTCAGTTAATTAATAATAGAAATAGCTCTGAAGTAGAAGAAAGCCTCCTAGGCTAAAGTCCTGAAAGATTTGTGATGTAGTGTTAGCCATTTGTTCATGGCAAAAGCTAGAGTATAAAGTTGGCTGAACAATGAATGATATTGCAGCACAACTTTACTCTTCTCTACCGGAAAGCACACTTATCCCCAGACAACTGCAATTAGAGATTGCAAAGACATACAGCTCACTTAGCATTCGACTGTCCTTTGTTTGGAGCCACAGATGTGGCTCTAAGAAACAAATCCCACAACATCAGGCGGGTCCAGAGTTTCCATGTACATCTTTCCCCAGAGGCAGGTCTTGCTAAATATTCAAGCACAGAGAGTTCATATTCTATCATGAATACCAGCATTAACAATTGTTGTTATGGGAAGGGAGCTGCAGTGATGGCTTTTCCCTTATCATATTTTTTGCCTCGCCAGTATCTGTGTCACAGCCTCCAAGGGAGGCACTACTAGCTATTTTTCTTTTCTATCCCTTAGAGTTATTATTATGCAGCTCATTTAAGAATTCCAAAGCCTTTATGCCCATTAAAAGTACTATGAGAATGACTGAAGTCCTGCAATTTTGAAGTCTTTTGTTCTGATATAAAATGGTTTGGGATCCACCTGCAGGCTAAAAATATTTGGATGTTTGTGAGTATGAATATTAGCTGACATAGCTTTACAAAGGTGTGGTTACTACTATCTACTAATGATTATAATCCTGTTCCTTATCTTCTATGCATGAGAGCAGGAAAACACGCTCCTTTAGTATTAACATCAGAAAGAGAGGATCTCACATGATTGTTTCCTGTTTTTGGTCTTTAAATCGGTCATCTGCCTTTTAGTACTCAGGTACCACGGAGGTCACGAAAGCATACTTTTCAGGAGAAAATCGTAAGTATCATAGCAACTTCATACAAAGATAGCTGAACATTTTAGAAGAACCCGTGAGAGCAGTAAAACCCATTGAACAGGTGCACCATCATTAGAAAGAAATAAAAAAACAGAAGGCAGGTGTTTTATTAATGATACTGCTTTGCATGTCTCCTTTGTAAAAATAATAGCACATATGAGATACATTCCATCCCCAAGAGGACATTTGGCAATTGTTCTGCAGCATGATTACTTCCATGTACCATAATCTCAAATTATATATATATAGATATATGTACTTCCTATTGTTTTACAGTAATTCAAGTACATTGCTTATATTGGTTGATTCAATCCTTTCTTTGTTGATGGCAAGGCATTGCATGGGTATAGCCTATTTGTTTAGATCCGGTGCACTAACCTTAGCACTTTGTGTGCATATGTCTCTAAAGCCAAAGCATTATTCTCCTACCATCGGCAACAAAGTGACTGAATTTCAGAATGGCATT
Source organism: Anser cygnoides (assembly GCF_040182565.1). NCBI lineage: Eukaryota > Metazoa > Chordata > Aves > Anseriformes > Anatidae > Anser > Anser cygnoides. The sequence continues at coordinate 25,854,351 of NC_089876.1, forward strand.
TAGCATCAGTAGGAAGTAAATATAGTCCATAAACCTTCATTTTCCTCTCTCTATGTATTTCTATGCAGAAACAGGATTCCAGCGAGGGAAGAAAAAACAACAACAAACCAACATACACTTCCCATGCTCTTTTCTTGGGAGAATGGAAGTAATTAGACTAAAATATTCCCATTGAGCTAGATTATTCAGTTTGCTTGGTACTTTGTTCCCTGAAAGTATTTCTGATGTCAACAGAGTATTTTAAGTAACATGCTGCTTAACGTGAGTAAAAGTAATAGCATCTAGCTCACAAGGAATAATGCTTTAGATATCTCATTAATGTCAAAAGTACATAGCATAAAGTATATAAGTGGCAACTTGTAGGTGAGGTGTATGGAGAGGGGCACAGTACAGCCAGTGTGTCTGGATACTGCCATTCGTTATACACGTGAACCGCTTCCTAGCAGTCATCCCTACAAAACCTGCTCGGTGTTGACTTTTTTACATTTTAGACATAAAAGACTGCACAAGTGGAAAACACTGAGTGACTTCACATACAGAAATTAGGAATGACCCAAGTGGTGTAGCCATGCAGGATTGGGCATGTGGACAAATAGTGCAAACCTGAATCAAACAGCCTAATGCAGCTGCAAACATGTTTGGAAGGATGAGAAATATGCAGACTACATTAAATAGCAGCCTTGGGAGAGGTGAGAAAAATGTCCCAATTCATCGCTTTAACATTGTTACAGGGAGAGGGTTTTATAGTTTTCAGAGGTTGTGTTGAGCACAAAATCTGTAAAATCAGACCTAGCACAGGTTAGCCCACTTGTATTATTTACAACCTTGGCATAATGAGAAACCATTCACAGTAGTGATAAATCAGTTATCACTGGTAGGTGTGAAGATATACAGTCCCAAATATGTTTAATGTTGGCATGGAAACTTAGTTCAGCTGCAGTTCTTATTGCTTCTTATTTCTTTTTAAAAGTCTGCCTGCCAGCTACTAGAGGTAGCTGAATCCACCAGGATACTTTCAGTGAAGGCTGTGTAGGCTGACTAGTCCCAGATCCAGCCAGTACCAAAGCCAAGCATGTGTTCCTGATGGTACAAAGTGGCCAAAAGCTCCGCCAAGGCAGAAAGAGGTGCCTCTACTGGCACCCACACAAACACAAATGGCACTCATGTATGCAATGAACACAGTGGCCACATCCTGTCCCTCCTCTCTGGTTGCTGGGGGACACCAGCGCCTGGGGCAATGCACAGACATGCAGTAGAGGTGTCTCCAGAGGCTTGTGTTGGACACCTGGGTGATGCAGCAGCAGCCCCTGGCAGTGCCTGGCCACTCTCCTTTGCTTTTTTTCCTTTTTTTCCTCCCTTTTCCTGTGCTTGGTCCTCTCTGGTTCACCTTGATCCCTGCCTTTGATCCTTTCCCTAAAAGTGTCATAATAAATTTAGTACATTTCCACAATACACTTAAAACATCCCCAAACAAATTTTATGCAGTCCCAAAATTCCCTTCCACCTGCACCCCATAATAAGTCCCATAACTCTTTAGGCAATCACCCTGTCAGTTTGCCCAGCCATCTGGAGAGAGTTTCTTTGGTTGGCTCATCTCACCTGAGACAGAGGGGATGTTAGACAGAGGTCAGATGGCATATCTATCGAATTCTTCCCCAAGATTCTTGCTGATTTTCTCCCACTTTCCTGACTGAAGTCTTTTACACTCAGCAGCCAAACTCTGCTCATCGTCACATATGTTTAATATACAATACTATTTGTTCATACAGGGATATGAATTTGCCATTGACTTTAGTCAGATCTGGCTCTAGAAATTCTCATTTATATATCTGTTGTGGTAGTGGGCAATTTTATTGTCAGCACCTGTCTGCACTTACTAGAGAATTATTTACACTGAGAATCCTAGTAGTGAAAGCAATGACAAGGGCATGGGTTTTTATCTTAAGCTGTTGAAAATTCTGGGAAATTCACATATTACCTTGAAAAATGAAATGTTTGAAACTAACGGGAGTAGTTTTCGTGTAGATATATAAAACAAAAACCTCAAATTCTCTCTCTCTCTCCTTTTTTTTTTTTTTTTAATTTCTTCCTTTGAAATGCCAGATGTGAAATGGCCAGTTCACTTATTTTTAATATAATTAGATTTTAATCAAATCAATCATTAGTCTTCCAATGGAATAACCTGGATCAGAGTCCTACTAACCCAGAATTATTAGGCTTACATTCTTCTGAGAACTAACTCTGGAAGACAAAATGGCAGGGATAAAACAGGCAGCCAAAAGGATTGTCAAAAGAGTAGAATAGCAAAAAAAAGAGGTGAGAGTAAATATCTTGAGACATGTGCCCCTGCACTGTGTTGGGCCACAGTGGGCTGTCAGTGTCATCTCTCAGCCAAAAGTAGGAGGTGGCTGCATGAGTCCTTCTTCCTCAAGACTCTCCTGTGCAGAGCCACAGGGGCTGGTTCCTACTAATGTAGCGATGGAGGTGCAATCAGATGGTCAGGAACAGCCTAAAAACTGTCTAAGAAACTGTTTAAACCTTTAAAAAAAAAAAAAAAAAAGTACGTTTAAACCTTTCAGATCAGGTTTCTGTGCAGCTTCCTTCCATTCTTTAAGTTGAGTCCTAGAGGGTACACAGGTTTGCCCAGAAGCCTAGTTCAGCTCTTAGACGTAGCTTATCACCCGTGCAATGTAAGCGTAGGCTTAGTTACACTGATAGAAGGGATAAATCAATGAAAATATCACTGTGGAAAAACTGTATACCATACACCCAGCGAGAACAGTATTTGAAGGTTGTTTCTCTTCTATACATGTGCAGTATTCCTTCTAGTATGTTCAAACTCACTGAAAGAAGCTAGAAGGGAAAAGTACACATCATTGAATGAAAAAAAAAAGGCAACAAAACCAACCTCACGTACATAATGAGCATGTGAATTTGCAGTGAAGCAATTCTTTGAGCTCTGCAAATCTAAAATAGTTAGTTAGGTTTATCCATGTGTGAATTTAGCAAAGTTTTGAATTAATATAAGCTTTTGTGAAATCCATAAATCATCTGAAGTTGCATTTTTGTCAGTCAAGTTATCCCTGAACTCACAACCATGAGAAACTTAAACAGAGTTTATATATTAAATTGTATACAAAATATTGTGAAAACTGGTACAGCATTATCTAGCTCTCTACAGCAGAGATGATTTAAGCTTCAAATTTTCAGAGTGTAGTATAGAAACTGAAAACATAAGATTGTGATTTTTTTCTTTTTTGGTTTGCTGTAATGATCGTTATTTAACAAATGGAAACTAATGCTGTACAGAGATGAGTAGGAAGCTGTAATTAACTGCTGACAAGATGAACATTTATCCTGTTAAAATTTCCATGGCTCGTCAGTTAATCAGAGAAGGAAAAATTTGTAATGTAACTGGAGAAGATGTTAAGTATCCTGAACTTCCCTTGAAGAACTTTGCAAGTTTGTTTTTTCCATGTTTGAAAAACCTTTTGGCTGCATTAAAAGGAAAAAAAATATACAAAAGGGTTGATGAAAATGGCAAAGAAGGCAAACCACCTTATAAAACATAGAAATAGTTGATATATATTGATGAAAAACTGCAGTTAGCACCATAAAGAACCTTTTCTTATCCTTGTGGACTGTGATACGTGGAACATCATCTAAAAATACAGCTGGTACACAGTGGTCACCTATTGCTTTATGTCACCATTCAGCAAGGCTCTGAAACGAAAATGTAATGCTGAAGATCAGCAAATCACAGAAGTTAAACTATGGGCTTGGATGTGAAGTGCTTTCAGTCTAAATCCTCTGGGATCTTTAATCCCTTCATCTGCTCCTCCATCTGTAAATTAAGAACAACAGAAAAAGGCTTTTCTCTCTTCTGGTACATTTTAAGGAATCAATGCTTTCTGCTCACAAAGCACTTGAACATGTAAGATGCTCAGATATTAAAGTGATGTGAAAAGTGTAGGAATTCACGTTGACTGAAACAAAACTGAACTCGATAGATAAATCCACTGTATTTATTAGAAAATTTTCTGCAATAGAGATGAAAAACATTTTTGATTATCTACCAATATATTCATTCCACATTTATATCAACAATATATAGTATAAAAGGTAAATTCTTCTCTTCAAATAAACTGACACTCATATTTATTCAGGATGTTTTTCAGATTTAAGTGGTATTTTTTTCTTTCTTAATCTTACTCATAATTTTCTCATTGTTATAGTGACATGGTATGTCACTATATTTGAGTCTATTAAAAGTAGGTCTTTATTTGTAAGACCTTTACAGTTTTGCTGACACTTAGTTTCATGCTTCTGACTGGGGAGTAAAATATCTTTCTTCAATATTATGCCAAGTATGTTTTCCAACAGCCATAAGAGAATATTCAGAGTTCAACAGACATATCTTTTTTGTGAAAAGGCTATAAAACAAATAGGACAGGTTTATATAAGACTATAGCTTCACAGGTATGCTATTAAACAACAGCTAATCTTTGCTATATGTGGTGCAGTTTTAATTGTTTAAGGGAATTAAATAATTCATAAAATGATAGAAACATAGAATATACTGAACTGGAATATTCTAAACCCACAAGGATTGTTGAGTCCAATTCCTGGCTCCACACAGGAGCACCCAAAAATCAAACCATATATCTGAGAGCGTTGTCAAAAGGCTTCTTGAACTCTGGCAGGCTCAGCGCTGCAGCCACTGCCCTGGGGACCCTGTCCCAGTGCCCAAGCACCCTCTGGGTGCAGAACCTTTTCCTAACACCCAGCCTGACCCTCCCCATTCCCAGCTCCATGGCTTTCCCTTGGTCCTGTCGCTGTCCCCAACGAGCAGAGCTCAGTGCCTGCCCCTCTGCTCCCCTCATGAGGGAGCTGCAGGCCGCCATGAGGCCTCCCCTCAGCCTGCTCTGCTCTGGGCTGAGCAAACCAAGGGACCTCAGCTGCTCCTCATATGTCTTGCCCTCTAGACAATCATGTCACAGGTTCAGCAAAATTCAACACCATGGAAATCTCTGAATGCTGCCAAAGCAGTCTCTGGAGCAGAGCAGAGTGTTTTCTACTGCCCTTTCTTTTCTAGTAGGGCCTGGGGAAACAGGTTGGAGAAAATTATGCACAATGGTTAAAAAAAAAAGTAAAAAGAGACTCTAGAAAATATTATTCATGTTGCTTCAAAGGACTTTTCAATTTTGTGCCTGTGAGGTCTGGACTATAAAGTGGACCATGAGCTCACAAGTAGATAAGGGGAACACCCCATGTATAAACTGGAACACAGGAGATTCCGTCTGAACATCAGGAAGCAGTTCACTGTTCAGGTGATAGAGTACTGTCACAGGTTGCCAAGAGAGATTGTGGACTCCTTCTCCTTGGGGATCTTCAAAAGCTGCCTGGAAATAGTCCTGGTCAACCTGCTCTAGGACGCCCTGCTTGAGCAGGGGTTTGGAACAGATGACCTCCAGAGGACACTTCTAACTTTAACCATTCTGTGATTCTGTGGTTTTGTGAGTCTGTGAAAAGGGTTTGAATACAATAAACTAACTACAGTAGGCAGAGGCAATACCCCTGGGTAATTCCTCTCTGAGGAAAGAAAAGAAGAGGAAAACAAAAAAAGTACACAGGGATCACTCTGCCTTCCCAAGTGAGGCCAAGAGCTCTGCAGGGACTGTTAAAAGGAAAGTGTATGTGGACCTTGGATGTTAGCTGAATAAGGTCCTAGGGGACCAATATTGTAGGAGAAGCAACATCTGCAGTCTAAAAGCACCTGGCAAGCTGTAGAAGTGTGGAGCTCTGAGGACAGTATCAGCAAGGAGAGCAGAGTATCCGTAGTTCTTCTGCCGAGCCTTCTTTCCATATATCTTTCCATTCTTTACTACCAGAAGGATGCTTTGATGAAGACTACTTCCTATTTACTGTTTGAAGCAGGATACATTTAAAATAAGTTTCATGGGATGACCTCAATTGAACTTAGAGACCTTAGAGGTTTCATAAGTGTTAGATGTGAAGACATTTATTAACAAAAATATAAATTCACCTTCTCAAGAAATTTACATTTATTTCAGTGTAAAATCAATTTTAAATATAACACAGTTGGTACACTGTAATAAACTACATTTTCTATGTATTACAAGGTAAGATTAGTTCTCCCATGATTAGTATCATGTTGAGTTTCAGCTTTAAATATTTACCTGTAATCAAAAGATTTCTAATCAGACTAAAGCTTTCCATGTTCAATCTTATATACAAAATTATATATATATGTATATATATGATATATATATATACATATCTATCAGTGAAACAAAGGTAAAACAGACTCTGGTTTTCTCAAACATCTGTAACACTTTTTTTTTCCTCTTTTTTTTTTTCTTCTTCTAATTTTCTTCTACTTACTAAATTTGCTATTTTTTTTAATCAACATTGAAATATAGCATTAAAATAGCCTAGCTTTTGATTAACTATTGTATGTCAATACACCTAAAAATCTCAGACTACATGCACATTGTCAGCCTTCTGTTTTAGGAACACAGAAGCCGTGAGAGGCAGAATATCCTTGCAGCTAAGGTACTGATCTGGAAGAGAGAAGGCATTCAAATAAGAACATCTGCACATTTTTCCCTGTGCTCAGATGAGAATTGTGTACCTGCCTCTTCAACATAACTTTAAAGTGCTGACCTGAAACATAAACAAGACTCAAGTCTAAGAATTCAAATCTCAGTCTAAGATGTATCTATGTCATAGTGCTGTGGGGCTTGGTCTGTAGAGAAATTTACATTATTCATCACATTCTCTCTTCTCCTTAAATCTGCTAAGCAGAGTTGCTAAAACCCCTGTCTGTTATAATTTGGTTCAGCAGGAAAACTTGCTTCCTAAGGTGATGGATGAGTAACATCATCTATGTTACTACAAACTTGATGTTAGGTATACAAAATTAAGTGATGCACCATTGCAGCCTTACTCTTCCTCTTCGCAAATATTCTATGCCATAGAACTAATGATCTGGTAATATTCTGCTTTATTTTATTTTATTTTATTTTATTTTATTTTATTTTATTTTATTTTATTTTATTTTATTTTATTTTATTTTATTTTATTTCAATCTATAGAGGCAAAGTTATCTTTGGAGTGGCAGTGAATTTTATTTACCGTGAGTTAAGAAAGTACAGTAGTATACAATATTGCAGAATGAGAATAATACCTTAACATCTAAGATTATATTTTTACCCTTATTTTTATCCTGGAAGTAGAGCTCAGACTTAAAAGCTTTAAAATTTTCTAGGGATTAGTTGTATCTTTGTTTATTCTTGCTTTAATATTCTGGGTAGATTCTAGTGCTCCTTTTCATTCAATCCATGCTCATTTGTTCCTGTGTTTGACTTTTATAAAATAATTTGCAGCAGCTAGCAATAGTCTCTTCAAAGTTGGGCTTCTGTCATTAAACATTCCTCTTTCCCTTCTTCTTTTGTAAAACTGAAAGATCTCCTCCTCTGTCCTTCACCAAGATAATCTCATACAGTTTAATGGAGTTGAGACTTGTATTTATTAGACAACCGAGCTGCAAGTATCATAACTATACCTCTACACAGTGACAGTTCTTAGTGTTATTTTGCAAGGTGGAAAATGAGAATAATGATGATAGTTCAGGCAGCTAAAGACATGCGTTCTTCTTACAAATAATTCATTCTCATTGTTTCTCTGCTTTTCTTGAATTCTTTTTATAGCAAAGGCAGATAACACAATGTAATTTGTTTGTAGTAGATTCTGCATTAGTTTCATGGTTAATGCTCTGATTTATTTATTTATTTGTGTTCTGAAATGAATTACATGCTATTCATTGATAGTAATTAGAATCTTCTGCTGTCTGTGATCATCCTTCACCACATCATTTCAGAGATAAAATCATCAGGTACATCAAAACTTTCATGTCCGAAGAAATCAGCAAATACAGCAAGGCACTTTGTGCATTTTTTGACCTCACATTTAGTATTTTGATATGAACACAGTTTCTTAGCCACATTCTAAGAAGAACAAGTGATAAGTAATTTAGCATATCCCTATCATGGCTCTAAGATTCTTCTTCTGTTTCTGTAATACAGCCTTTGTAATGGAGCACCCATTATTGTACCTTCAATTCAATGTATGTACATGTACACACATGAAGATGCTGCATCCAAGAGGGTGGCATGGGTCTTGTGGGTGATAAAACGTTGTAGTTCATTATGTGATAGTGGCATAATTTCTAAGAATCCATTTCTTCCCACACAGGTATAAGCAGGAACCATCCACTCTTTCCAGTTTGCCATGTCATTCCACTTGGTCTTCTTTTCTTCTCATTTTCCGTGTTTTCCCACTCCAGTTCCGAGCCCAACACTAACTTTAATGATGTGTATCCTCAGTTATAATGTAATATAATACTGCTTACCATAGAGCCTATACAGTTCTGAGCTCTTCTGAGATCTCAGTAGAGCTAAGTGAGAATTTTACCAAAATAGCAGAAGATACACATGAAAGGGAAGGCAGAAATCTATCAGGTGTGAGATGCAATAGTAAAGATTTTATTGATTTTGCACATAGTTCCTGGAAAGAACAAGAAGACTCAGTCCCCATCCACCTGACAGATTTTTTCCTAACTTCACAAATTGTTGTGATAATGGAAATTAACTTCTGCCCCCAACTGCAGCTTTTATAGAGCACCTCACATTTTCAGCCTTTGTTTTGGTCTCTGCTCCCCTCTGACTTAATCCCAGTCTAGGTTAATCCCAGTCTAGGTTGTTAGGTTGTTTCTTTCTTTTGTGTGTGTGTGTGTATGAGAAAGAGATTTTTAGAAAAGAGAAATTATTTATTTAATAATTTGTTTGTTTGTTTGTTTGTTTGTATATTATTTTGCATTAGTATACTAGCACTGTTGTGTCTACTGCAGATTCTCTCTGAATGTAAATCCACGACCTGTGTGACACCACTACCAGTTGAACCCTGCCCCAATGCCATTCACTACACAATTCTCAAGCCTCCTGTCGGTGATTCTTAACTTTATTCCTTAAGCTTCCTTTTTTTTTTTTTTTCCTGTTTACACTCTGGGGAAAAAAATCTCAGTTACATCATAGACTACATAATATGGTAAATGAACCATCCTATTATCCCTGTACCTGGAATTTCCAAACTGGATTTATACACAACAAGAGTGAGGCTAAGAAATGATTTTGAGGCTGTATAAAAACTTCTCTGGGTAGAAGTTTGCATATGTATTTTTTAAAGGATTATGTATTTTCAGAACAGTGTAAAAATGTTTTATGAATGTCATAGTAACAAGAAGTCATGTGTGTTGTACAAAAGCAACTTTCTGTAATAATAATAATAATTATTATTATTATTATTTTTAATTTCAGTGTCAAGGACCTGTTCATGATATTTATAAAAACTAACATTTTAATTGTACTTAAATTGCTATTCTATATGCATTGCCTGCTGTGTAGGTCAATAAGTTTCTTGCAGTTGAGGAACCTGATATTTTATGATTCATTAGTGAACAAAAGAAAAAGCTGTATTTTGAATTCAATGTTGGACACTTTGTACTGGATATTTACCTCAGGGATTTCTTTTACAGTTTTTTACCTTTTCAAAAATGTTATTGGTTTTCAGTTTTGAAGGAGATATATATATATATAAAATAATTATTTCTCATTGTGATTTTCATTCTGTATACTTTATCAAACATCAGTTTGCTCTCTTTTAATTCTGAAAGAAGCAGAGTTGTTATTTTCTAAGGCATGCAAGAAAATACCAAAAGGATGTTTTGATATTTTTAATGGAAGAGGTGTAAGCTTTCTTTTCTGCTCTGGATTACTCTGCAAAGGGAATAATCATGCTGAAATATCACACCTCTGAGGTTACAAACACACCATAAAAAAAAAGAAGTACTGTGAAATATTGAGCATCATAACCACTGGCAATACGATAAATAAATAAATAAAAACATAAATAAATAAGATAAAATATGCCCTAAGCTTTCCAAAAGGAGCTCTTGTACATAAAATTTAGCAGAAAATGATGTGTCTGTAAGTTTTTTTGTTGTTGTTGTTGCCTTTTTTTTTTTTTTTTTTTTTTTTAAACACTGTATGAAGCTTGGGGAGTTGCTAACTCTATTATTCTCTGTCTATGTCATCCTTTATGATTTTCCTTTATTTGGGGTTCAAGAGCTGGCAAACCTTCTTCACTCTTAATACAAAATAATAATAAAAAAAAAAAAAGTATTTTTCTAGTAATAGTTCAGTTTGTTCTGAATACAAGATTGCTAACATTTGCCTTCTTCCCCCTATCCAGCCCTTCTTAAAATCATCCAGGCAATGACATTCCTGCTGTTTTTGTTGGCTACTGCTTCTGCTTCTTCTGAAGAGCACCTCGTGTTGACTTCTGGATTTCACCTTGCACTTCTTGCTTGTACGTTCTATGTTGTTCAAATAGGAAAAGTAGAAAACACTTTCATTTTCTTTTTTTTTTTTTTGTCCTTTGCATGTGCTTTCTTTCAAGCTATGTATGATGGCTACATCCCTCTCTCTTACCTCAATCACACTTCATCTTCCTTTCCTTATAATGTTTGCCAACAACTGAGTATCCAGCTGAAAAAAAACTAAATATGCCATATGCATAAGAGCATAAGAGTAATTAAACATAGAACTAGGCTAATAGGGGTGGTGCTTAGGTGTTTTTATTTATTTATTTATTATATTTATTTTTTGGTTGGGTGGGTGGTTGGTGTTTTTTTTTTTTTTTTTTTTTTTTTGAAAGTCTCTTGACCAGCAGGATAGAAACTTAGGGAAACTTGGCACAGGCTCAAACGTACCCCTCTGAAGATTCTATGATTTCGACCTTGCTGTCAGTTACCATGACAGGTCTCTTTGAAGGACTCTCATGAAACCTTCACAATGACCACTGGGACAGCTTCTAAAGAATTTTTGTGTTATAAGTGATATTTCATTTCCCAGTCTTGAATATAAAGCAAATATCTGCTGTGACACCATGAAGGGCCCCTGAGCCACTCTGTAGGACTTCAGTATGAAATAAGTAGGGCAGGTAAGAGAAGTCCCTCCAGATCTGCATTCACAAGTGCCTCCAAAATAGATCCAGAGGGAAAAAACAAAGCACACAGCCAGTATACTGTAGTATGTTCACAGCCTCCAGTGATTTATGGATCAGGGACTTCTTGCTCCAGAGATAATATCTTCATATTCAACAGTCCTCAGTGGACTTTTCATCCCTGAATATGTTCTGTCATTTCTGAACCTGCGTACATATAGTATATAAAATATCCCACAGAGGCTTTACAGTTAGCCATCTTACTACATGGAGAAATACATCCTTACTTTGCTTTGAACCTACCTCATGCTGGTTAATTTGATGGCCATTAATTTGCATATTGAAAGATATAGTGATTATGTCCCTACTCGCGTTTTCAATATCTCTTATGATTTTGTGAACCTCTACTATATTTCCCTCAAGTATTTGCTCTTTTACAGTCTGAAGTGTTCTGGTCCTGGTCTCCATAAATTCACTGTTTTCTTACACAGAAGTCTTTCCATATCTTTAAGTACTTTAAGTACACATTTTTTTCCCCTTTTATTTTCCCCAGCTCTGCTATGTCCTCAGAAAAACAGAACAATTTTCAAGATACAGGGCATCATACAGAAGTATAGTTTTTCCCTAAATTTCCAGGAATTCCTAAAATTCCATTTTTCCATTTTTATTTTTATTTTTGCTACTGAGCTCTGAAATGACATTTTCATAATTCTGTCAATAATATTTCAATGTCTAATTTCTTGTGTATGTAAATTAATTTTTTTTCCTTTGGAACATTTTTTTCCTCATGGCATTTTATCTGCCATTTTATCATTTCTTTACTAGTAGCACTCATGTTTTTCACTCTGAAGATATCAGAATCATTAAAAACCTTTTTTAACCTAACCTTTACAAATGTTAGTGAAATTGACTAAACCTGTTTTCAGTTTTGAGTTCTGTCAGAGGAAACCCGCCTTAATATATATATATTTAAATGCCCCCAAACCTCTGAAATATATGACAAATAAGTCCACACATTGTGGACTAAAACTTCACTGAACTGCAGTGAGAAATAAAATCATGCATACAGCTTAGCATTTGAGACATTTTTTTAAAAAGTACAACCTCAAAGTTGTTTTGTTTTTTTTTTCTTCCTTATTACCTGTTTAAGAAAGTATCATAAAAAGAAAAAAAATATTATGGAAAGGTTCATTAGTGACTGTGAGTAAATAACAGTTTTTTTACTATTGAAAAAACTCAGAGAATACTAAGGATTTAAAATTTATTTTCAGTATAACTCCAGCTTACCTGAAAGAAACACGGCAGGAATTCCCAGAGGCACTCAAGCTCTTGGGTTTCAGATATATGTCATATATTTGTCTAGCTTTAGAGGTACATACTTTTATTATATGAACTGCTTCTGAATAATACAGAAATTGACCAAGATTTAAGGACAGATATAAGCATTACCTAGTAATTTTCACATCAATACCTGGCTTGTGAAGCTGACAGTGACAGAGCTGATGACACATGAGTAAGTCAGAATGCTTCTGAATTAGAACAGCCTTTGCACTTTCCAGAATTGGGAGGAATACTTTTGTAAACATCTTTTGTAAGATGTAAAAATCATTGTAAACATTGAATTCAAAGTGAATTCATTGCCTAGATTATTATTTTCAAGACTACATTAGGACACTAGTAAGAACATTCAGAAACATAAACGATTTAAACTTCAAAAGTGTACTCTCATTTGTGACTGACGATGTATACTAAGAGATATCAGGCCTGTACTATATAACAGATGGCATATATAACAGAAAATAAGAGTTAATATTTGTCCAGTTCATATACTGCATAAGACAGCAAGACAGACTATGGTTCAACTGCCATCTTCATCTTGAAGATTGTGTAGGAGGGTTGTTTTCCTTATTTATGGAAAAATTTTAGAATTACATGTTATATTTCATTTGAATATAAAGCAAGACTGAAGCATTTCTCCACAAGGTAACTATTTCTATATTCTATATTGTATCATTAAAAAGATATGAAATCATTCCCCTTGTTATTAACGGTTACTTTAGGACAATGGTAAACTCTACCTAGGTGCTATATATTTTTTTTCCCCTGAGTCTTTCTTTTTTATTATTTTTTTCTTTAATGTTAGATCTTAAAATATGACCATCTGAACTTACAGGTACTGTAACTTATGAAGAATAAGTTCTGAGCATAGTAAAGTATAATAAATAATTGATTACAAATCCTCATGCATCACTCTAAAAACGTATCATAATGCACAATGCCTCCCAGAAATCTAATCTAACTCACTTTATTTATTTATTTTTTTCTGAAAACTATATACTTCTGTAAGTCTGCTAAATGATGGTGATAGTCTGATACTTTACAAAGAATTCAGCATAGTCTAATTTCAGGAGAAGTATTGTACATTGAGATATTTAGAAAAGCATGCTTATTATTTCTAAATGTGGTATCAGAAAATTAATCCATTTCCTTTCTTAACATTCTCATTATATGTTTCATTTTTGATTTTGTTTCTTTTCAAAATAACTTGTGGAGTTTACTTGCCTATTTGCATTTAAATGCAGTAGTAGAAAAACTTTTTCTTAACTAAAGAAGCTTGGAAGAATTTCAGAAAGCTAATAAATATTGATTCTGTTACAATGAAGTTCCAAATAAATTCCAGTTGGAACAGTAGGGAGCTTTACAAATTGATTTAGGAAAAAAAATATATATTTATTGAAATCATTATTATCATTAAGCTATTTCAAAGCTTATGTTAAATGAAAGCAGCAGAAATGCTTATCTTAGAGAAATACATGAGCAATGGCAAGAAAAAAAAGGAATTGTCTAATATGCTCCCTCAAAAAGGACTTTTTTTTTTTCCAAATGGGGAAAAAGAAGGGGAGGAATACCCTATACCCTCTAAAAAGTACATGTATTTGAAATTATTCTTTCATCAGTCTCTGGAGAAATCTGTTCAAAACCCATGTGGTAAGTGTATTCTTTTAGGGAGCCTCAACTCCTGTGATGTACAGGCTAGACAGAGCTTTTAGGCTAGTGATATTGATTTTAGTACATTGACTGAACGTTCTCCACCCTGCTATAAACATAATTTTAAAAGAGAAATCGTGGTTACATTTTAATAGATACTTGTCTGATACTGAAAGAAGTAAGCTTAAACTTGAAAGTTTTAGCTTACATTTGGAACTGCCTAAAGCTGGTGTCTATTTTTTTACCCAAGACTCGTGAGTAGCTGTTTGTCTCATAAGCATAACTGCACTAGACTATTTCCTCATATGGATGTTATTTCTTCTGTACAGACAAATTGATTTCTCAGTATTTCATTGCAAAAATGTACTCTGATGTCACAATGAATGAACTCAGATTCTTTGTGGACCAGTAGAGATTAAAGTATATATATTATATATATATATTGGTTTCAATAACTATACTTTCAGAACGATACTGCAGCTTGTGGTGTAATTACAAGGATGTTACAGTTTGACCGAATATTTGACCCCAGCTGTGCTCATGTACCTTGTCTCCAACAGTGGTCAGTTGTAGACACTTTCAAAATGATTCTGAGAAACATGGCAAGTATAGAGTGATCTCTTCCCTAATACGCCTGTATAGGACGTTTAGGGACTTCCTGTGCTGCTGCATCCAGACTGTTTCATGCATAACATTTCCTCCTGGTGGATCAATCTTCCAAGAGTGTGCTGATTTGTTTGTTTGTTTGTTTGTTTATTTATTTATTTATTGACATTTTAACACAGAGTTTAAAGTACATTGTGCCAAAATGTCCCTCGTTGTATCACCTAAATATGAAGTTTGCTAATTTCACTGGGTACCACCTGGCTGTTGTATCATAAGAGATTGACTGTATGCCCATTCTCTGTCCCTCCTGTTGTCCCATTCCCAAGCTGAGGAGCTGTAAACTACTTAGCCTCATCCTAAAGGGAAAGTGAGAAAATGTTCCATATTTTATCACCTTTCAGTAGCTTTATGCTGCTGTAGCAGGAGTGATACAAAACTTCAAGATTGTTTAACTAAAGTTGGCATGATTTCATTGCAAAGTCAAAATGGAGACCAATGTAAAGCTTGACCTAAAAAAAACAAACAAACAAACAAACAAAAAAGATTTCTATGCCTTATGCTCATCTGCTCCAGTGGAGTTCTTGATACTGTGCTCCAAAGAATTTCAAGATGTTTAAAAGTTTAAGATCTTATTTTTAAAAATTAGCAAATTAGCTTTCATCCATGAGAATTCAGTCTTCTTTCTTTCTAGATGCATTAAGCCTGAAAAATTTGTACCTACAAAATGGAACTCAAGCACAACACATTCTGCGTCTAGAACCTACTCTGTGCACACAGCCATATAATTAATACTTGATTTAAAGTTCAATTCTAGTGAAAAGCTTCAGGCCATAGTGGCCAGCTTCAAGGTCGCTGTGCCAGGAGTTGCAATTTCCAGTGGTTATGGTTGGTGTTGGTTTGGCACTTAAGAGGTGTCTGCAATCTTTCTTCTAGAAACACAGAACTGAGCCTAAACATTCTTAATTCATATAAACAACTTTTTCTTTTTCAGTCTCTGTGTTCTAATGTTAATTACAACTGTTTAATCATTATAATTGCAAAGAAGATACTTTATTCCTGATTTGAGTGCTTTTCTGGCTTCAGAAGCCATCTTTTCACAATATTTAGGTTTTCCATTACTCAGGACTTCCTGTAGATATAGCCAACATCACCATTACCCCAAGGGACATCTCTACCTGAGGAGCTCATTTTGCACCCTGTAAACATAGTTTGCAGTTCTTGTTTTCTGATATGTAACTTTATAGTGAATTGTTTTTAAGACCCATTTAGACCCATTTAAGACCCATGAATTGAACTGACCTAATCTTTCATCTTGCTCTCAATGATTACTGTGACTTATTAAGGTTGTAAATAGTACTAGGTGTAGTATAGACCCATAGAAATATTTTAATTTGATATTTTTGAAGTTTTCTTACTGACAAACACTCCTGAGTTTTCAGTTAGCCATTTCTTAAACTCTTTTGCATTTATTGGTATTGGCCTAATGATAAGATTATATCAGACAGCATGAAATCATGAAACTTGAAAAATTTCAGAAGTGTTATCTGCATAAAGCTATCCACATGAGACAAATTCTAGCCTTCCTGAGGGATGACAGCATAGTTTATGCAAGTATGTACATCATAGTCTTAGCATTAACCCCATTCTTGTCTGTTCTAAACAATTAGGGAGAATATCAACTTTTCAAGAGTATAACCATCTACCATATTTCAATTCCTCCAGCCTTAATTTCCTGCACTTCATCTTACGATGGAAGTAGGTTTTGTGTGCCTTTCTTCCAGCAGGTCTGTTTTCCTCCTGTCTGTGAATTTATTTAAAAAATGAATCACTAACAACTCATCTAAATGTTTCTCCAGTTACTTACAGTAAGTGCAGGTGTGTTTCCCTGCAATGTGCTTTACATATCGTCTATATGCCCATCCAAAACCAGCAAATGCTTTTGGCTAGAAATTCACAAAAAATTGTTTACTGAAAGAAGATGAACTGCAAAATGTTTTTGGTTGAGACTTGGCTGCAAAGCCTTGTAAAGTAAATATACTCTTTCCATTCACTAATAATCTCTGCTTGTCGGGCTCTAAGGTAAACATCTAGACTACAAACACCAGGATTTAAATAGGAAAATTGTTCCTGATCTTTAATACTCCCAATGTTTAGATGTGAGAAATATTCCACATGTTAACTTGTCAGAATAATATGCATTTAAAATGTGCTTGGAAATGTTCCAGGCACTGAGGTTTCAGTGTTCCTAAATGCACTGAGCACTGAGTAGCACTGCGTGAGCAGTCTCCCACCAGATTGTTAACAAAAATGAGAGAGCTCTCCTGAGGCCACCCCCAGAGAACAACATTTTGAATAAATAAATGTGTTCTGAAACAAAACTTTCGTATTCTTTGTCAATTATGATCTATCCTGCCCAAGATGGTGAGACAAATAGCAGTTTCTGTCATTTAACGACACATTTATAAGCACACTTAATTTGCGAAGTTTGAATTTTGAGGTTATTACATTTATTGTAGGTGCTTGTGGTGGTAGCACCGCTTTTCTTGTTTGATAATTTATATATGTATTATTTTATAAGACATATTTTGTTCAGTTTTGGCTTTCTGAGAAATTGATAGCAGGGAATGAAGCTGTCTTTGTTTAGTGCCTTGTCCTGCTTCCAATGAAATTAAGATTTGCCACCTCCCAATAACAGTAAGAACGGTTGTGATCTTCCGTTTTTAATAAAAAAGTCAGAAACTGCTCAGAGGAAAAGTTGCAGAAAATATTTTTATTTTTTTAAAACGAGTATTCAAGCCACATCCAAAATATCAAGACAGGAAAATACGCCATGAGTAAATTTCTGCAAAAAGTAAATGTTCTATTTTCCATTTCATCAAATCATAGAATCATAGAATTTTGATTTTGATTGGAAGGGACCTTAAAGATCATCTTGTTCCATCCCCCCTATCGTGGGCAGGGGCACCTTCAACTAGACAAGGTAGCCGAAAGCCCCATCCAACCTGGCCTTAAAAACTTCTAGGGAAGGCGCATCCTCTGCTTCTTTGGGCAACCTGTGCCAGTGCCTCACCACCCTCTGAGTGAATTATTTCTTCCAAATTTCTAATCTAAATCTGCCTTCTTTTAGTTTAAAGCCCTTACCCCTTGTCCTACCACTACAGGCCCCTGTAAAAATTGAAAAATACAGACATTCACAAGATTTTTCTAGCATGTTAAGTACAAAATTCACTAAAAATACACTGTCTTAAAAACTCTCAGGATCTTAACAACATCAATATGGGTATTGATTTTTTATGCTAATATTAGCAAAACAAACAGTCCAGTGTTCAGTACAGAATAAAAGTAGATACTAGTATTTCACAGAAATCATCACCCAGAAGTGCTATTTAAATTTCTGAAAAGTGTTCAAAATGCAGGGAACTAAGAATAAGAGAGTGGGTAAATTAATCTCATTCTTAGAAATACAGGAATTGTATAATGCAGTTGGCAACAGCTAGATCACCATTATTAAGATGCCCAGGAAAAGACTGAAGAGGTTTTGTTCCTTATCATATGTAAGGTGACAATGAGGAGGTGCTCTTAATCTAAAATGTTTTACCCAGAAGTCAGTTAGAAGAAATACTTGTTGTATGGATAAGCAGAGTAATTTAGTAAAGTATACAAAGGAGACATATGTATGAATGAGTTTCTTTATTTAGCACAAGGAATTAGTGATACAAAAAAGAGAAATTGTGTTTCTCAGTGTTATTTATTTATTATTTCCTACAGGTTAACTTGTTGAAAACCTCTGTTGCATGAAACAACAGAATAGCAGGAACCATCATTTTCAGCTATTTTTAAGGAAATAAAAAAAATACATGATCTGTATCCCCAACAGAAGGGTTTTAAATTATGATCTCGATAAGATATTATGAACAGACCAACCAAAACAGAGTTTTATCTCTGAGGTAAATGGACTGAAACAGATGGAAGAAAGAAAAGGGAACTTTCCTAGAGGCACGGTGTCTATGTCACCAGCTGTTACTGGGAGATAATGTGCAATGACAAGTGATATACAGGAGGAAATCCAGAAGTTTATAGTCTTTTCCCATGGTCTACAAGAGCAGCAGATTCTCTTACACCTTTATCTTGTTTAAAGGAAGGACTCAAATTTACTATGGCCACTCATATGGCAATTCTTTCACAACTGTATGAGACTGGAAATAAATATTTTTCAAGATCAGCTTAAATGGAGTTTGTTGAAGCTTTATAGGTAATGAACCCATTATAGAAACATGAGCAAGACAAATGTCTTTGCTCGTACAGTTTTTTGTCCTTTCTTCAAAATTTGAACAACTTTTAACACAAAATTACGGTAATTGAAGAATTTTCTTGTATATTTTATACATGTATTAAAATGAGATGTTCTTTGACATCTCAATAATGTCATAATGATAAATATTAAAAGAGCAGACTACAATAAGACCTTCGTACATCTGGGACTGCTGTGACTGCCCGAAGTTTACATTTTTTAAACAGTAACAAGAAGGTTTCCACTGCTTCTTGAAAAGCGGTGAATGTTCTCTCTGTCAGTGCTAGGTTTTAAAAAGGTGTTTAGATAGCTAAAAATTCAGTCTGTATTTTTCAGGAGTACCTAAGAGTTATGACTATCCCTGGAAGAAAATCTTGATATTTCTGATAATTCTTCAAGCATCTGAATATTCCTAAGGTCCGGTTCAGAGTGCTGAAAGGAAAAGTTTCACAGATCTGGAAATTCCCAATTTGAGCAAAATGAATTTCTGAACATTTTCTTAGGGTTTCGTGAACAATATTATGTACTAATACTTACCTAGTTACTTTCATACTTATTTTAATTATTTTTAAGAGAGAATTTCTATTAATTTCCTAACCAGAAGTACAGAAATAGTGGGAAATGGAGATGGATGCTAGAAGTACCCTAACAACTATCTGCATTTTGCCTGGGCTTGCCAGCAAGCTAACGAGTTTCAGCTGCTTGTGAATTTTATCTGTTTACCTTCAGTTACACTATCACAGACCAATAGAAGGCCATGCAAAAAGACTAGAAATGCTTGAGCAAGATTATATAATCTTCTGGGCACATGGAGCTCACACAGTCTAGAAGACTGCTAGATTGACAGTTTAACTGAGACGGACAAGAGCACTGTCCATGTCTGGGGGCAGAGGGATGCTCATAATAATGCTTTGTACCTCTCATAAAATAATCCAGTACGTAACTGAAGAATACTCAGTGGAAAAATTATGTACCTGCTTCTTTTGTGTCATGATTCTTCATCTAAGATGAGCTTTAGGCTCAAATGCAAGCATTGGGATACATGGGGGTGGAAGAGACAGCAAACAGGATTGTTTCCTTATTTCTTTGTGCTTTCATGTTTCACTGCGTTTTGGAATCGCATGTCTCTGCTAATAGCACTTAAACAGTATATTAATTATGAAACAGCTGCTCATTATGCTAATAAGTAAAGTAGTCATGACTGTCATTGCTTTTTTTTTTTTTAAAGAAGCCTGTTATTTTCTCCTGCTAATACAAAAGCCATTTATAAACAGCAGTGAAGAGACCTGACTTTTCAGATCCCTATCAAACTAGCCATGGGTTTAAGTCTAAGAAAGCATCTTATACCAGTGCAAATGCTGACTGTTTCCCTTTCATAAGGTTTTCTTTAATTTGAAGAAGTGTGTTAATTCATTCATAATTTACATTAGTCACTACAAAAGCTCTTAGCCATTCCTTTTGTCTAACTCCTTGTGTAAACTCCGGGATGCATGGAGAAGGGACAAATTTACAGTTATGCTCCTTAGGACTCTTGGGATCAACCAAATCCTTGTTTAACATGCTTATGTTAGCTTATTGGGAAGAGAAACTTTGCAGCTTATGTGCGAGTTGCACTTTTTTTTTTTTTTTTTTTGGCTGTGAAAAGTAAGAATGTTGATGATATATTAGGTACGAATACTACGTCCTGTTTTTCCCATGGTTCTTTTTAATCCTGCGCTGGAGATCGGTGAAAGTTGAGGGTGTTTTAAGAAGCTGATTTATTAAAATAATTCCTGGAAAGTCAGCTATCAGTGGTTCCAGGCAACTTTCAAAGATACATCTACTCTTTGTATAACAAATTGAACACTGAAAAGATTTTATGCAGCACTTGGGATACTATGAAAAGATTTTAAGCAAAACTTGTCTGCTGCATTTCTAGTACCGATTTCCTAATTGTCTGCCTGACACCTGTGAGAGTAATATTTTCTTTTTATTATTTCATGCTTGAGAAAAAAAATAGAAAAATTGTGAGCCATCACTTAGAAATTAAAAATACCACAACAAAATAGGAACATATGTGAATTGCAGTTTGCACATCAGAAAAGTTACTAATTAGGCATCACATACAACTAATGAAATTATTTTAACTTTATATGACAAATGTGTTACAATTCACTTGTTCTATGCTTGAAAATCCTCAGTGGACAGAACTTATAATAATTATTATTTTTTTTCATTCCAGAACCCTATTTAGTAGAATATAATTTCTGAAGTTTTAGCTACTAAAAATATAATGCTTTAGAAAGTATTCAAAATTGCAATATCCATAAATCACATAACACTTAGGGAAAACACAACTTTTCCTCATGCATTTTCTCTACTCACTTATGCTGTGTCTAAATGACAAATAAATGACTTGTTCAAGTGGATTGCATCCAGGACTCTTGCAAGCTGTGAGGAGTTTTATTTAGTAGATATTATTTATTTATTTATATTGGAGATCTTCTCTCAGGGGTCACAGTGTTTTCTAAGAGCTGTAACTCAAAGAAATTGCTAGAGGTAGTTTTAATATACTATTTGTGTTCAATTTGTACAGTATTTTTACATACAGTATTTGTACAGTAAAAGCTGACTTTCCACATGGTTAAAGTGACAGTAAAATCCCAGAGTTAAGCTTCCTATAAATAAATAAATAAATAAATAAATAAATAAATAAATAAATAAATAAAGCTGTTTCCTTTAAAATTACAGTTATTCTACATACAGAATGCTGTATTATCTAGCTAATATCACATGCATTTTTCTTTTAAAATTAGATATTCTACACACATTCTGGCTCTTAGAAAATGATTGGTAAATTTGTGGTGAGTTTGCATAAGCGTTTTTTCAGATGAATCAAGCCCTTGACTAAGATATTTTAATTGCTATAATTTGAATTACTAATTCCAAGTTTTGAAAATGAGTTGAAGGTAGTATGTGATTAACTACTGCTAATGAAGCTGTTACCTGATTAAGTAGCATTTCATGCTTGGAACTGATTATATCTAAATGCAAATCAAATTGATTTGAATTGTCTTTTTTTTTTTTTTCCTTTCCTGGATTTATAATATACATATATATATATATTTATTTTTATTTTTTTTCTGTTCTGCACCTACTGTTATACAATATACTTTGCCTTTTTTTTTTTTGTTTTGTTTATTCTACTGGTCATTCTTTGAATTCTAATATGAACTCAGAAAAGTTCTACTCCAAACTAGTGTAGTCTCTATTCATGTAATCAAAATTAAAATTTTTATTTGCTGAAAAAAAAAGCCCCAAAAATTAATTTCAGTAAAATGGGAGTTAGTCACATTGCTAACAATCATTCATCTTGCTTCACACAAATTATGCAGAAGTGCAGCAAAGGTCACACTGGAGGGATGTGAAATTATTGATGAAGGAGGTTTGTTATGTTGTGGGATTCATTTGTTTAGTTTAAACAACTGCTGGCTCTTTTTCACCATTTCTAGATTATTATTATTTTTTATTTCTAATATAAACATGATTAAGATATAAAAATGATGGAGCTATGTGCCCAGAACACTGGCAATTTTGGAACTAAGGGGAACTTTACCCAATACAATGTGGAAAAAATACGGAGGTTCATTTTATATTATCTTTTATTATTATGTATACTGATTGCAATGTCCCTGACACAGGTCATCCTGCTGTTGTGCCAAGCTTTCTACAACCACTTGATAACGGACAGATCTGTCTCAAAGGAATTATTGATTTAAATGGACAAGACAAGGACTGGGAAAAAGAAAGGAAAAGTGTGTTTGGAGGGAAGGATGGGCAGAGTTGCTCATTCTTACAAGATCCTTTAGGGAGTTGACCAACAGTCACCACAGTAAAATCTTAAAGCCACTAAATCTAGGTTTTCATCCTTTTTCTACCTTGTGTCTCTCTTCTCTGTTTTAGGTTTCCCACTGCTTGTCATGATGAATTTGGCTTGGCTTTGCTCACATACTTACTGCAGAATTTTCTGCTTTGTACTGACTTTCACCACTGACTTCACTCCTGCTGCTGATGTTCTCCTCCTTGAGAGGAAAACAGGAGCTATAGAGGTCAGTCATCATCTCATAACATTTGTTAGATGTTGCTTTTTAGTGTCTTAGTAAGGACCACACTCAGATGCACTTTATTTTTTCCCACTAAGTTTCCTGTCTGTTCAGAGAACCAGCAAGATACAAAGACAGCCTCCAATATAGCAGTGTGGTACCTTTCCCTTCCTTTCCTGGGGATTTATCAATTCTCTTCTGATATTTATAGGTTAATTCAGATTAAAAACTAATCTTCTTTGCTATAATTTTCCTTAATAATTTGTGTCCATTTAAAGCCATTTTTAGAAAATAAACTATGAATATGAGTGTCATCCAGTTTAGATTAAGAAATTTCAAAGAAAAAGTTGTAATGTAAAAGTAAACAAACAGATTTGTTCTAAACAAGCAGAATGTTATAATACATGTTTTAGGATGACGTTAAAAATACAAAAACTTAATAAAGTCTCTTATGTTTCATGCTTCATGGAAATTAAGTCTCTTGGGTTACATATTTTCTCATACTGTCTTTGGAAAGTACTTTTTTACCCACAACCATCCATCCTCTCTCTCTCTCTCTCTCTCTCACGTTCATGGGTTCATGGTACTACCTATTTGTCTTTCTGTTTCCTTTTAATGTCAGAAATAATATTTTCAGGAACTGAGAATCTATATTCAGATTTCCCCATCAAACTGAATCATTATTGACTCCAGCAGGCTTATAACTCAGCATAACAGGGAGTCCTAACCAACTACCAAAAAGCATTCCAACATGAATTATGTTTTCTCATTTAGACTCAGTTCTGCCTTTAGAATGCCAATGCTGTGTATGAGTCTGAAAATTTGGAATTTATCATTAAATTTTAACATAAGCAAAAAAGCAAAGTCTCTAAAAAGACAAATAAAAAATTGACTTGTTTGCTTTATGGTTTTGAACAGAACTTTTCAAATACTTCTTAATCCTGACAAATCTAGTCAAAAGAACTAAAATGATAAAAAATGTATTTGGCATTTTACTTCCTGCGTTTGCTTTATCCAATCCACTTCTGTAGGTTAGGAATTTGGATTAGTAGGAAAAGAAAGATGAGAGCACTAAACATATGCAATCTGGAGGAAAGTTGCAAATAGAATAGAAACACACTCTAAATAGTGATATTAAGGGAAAAGGTTAATTATATTAACTGAATGTGGTTAAACAAGAATATAGAAGCAGTGGAAAGACTATTTTATATACTAAGCTTTTACTAGATATTTTAAACTTGAGACATTTCTAAGGGAGAAACATTCACTGCAAATGCTTAATAGTTGATGCAACAGGAACACCAGGCAAGTAACATGGAAAATATTCTGTGTGATTTGGCTGGTTTTAGTCTATCTACGAGAAAAATAAAAATAAAATTTAAAATCCATTCCTACTAATTATCCCAAAAACCTGGAAAGATTAAATGTTTTCCAAATTAAATGCTTTGTCCTTCATAATAAGGACAAAAGTATTCAAAAGAGAACACCTTCCTGAGATAGCTGGGGATGTCTGACAACAGCTTCTTCCATGGCAGCCTGATATTTTCATTCCCATCTTGGCCTAAAACAATGGAACTATCTGAAATAGTGATTAACTTAACTTTTGTTTATATCCATGTTTTTATCAATATGCACCAAAAATGGAAGCTGAAAAAGAGAAGAAAAAAACAGTTTTGAAAAGGGGACATCATACAAAGAATAACAAACTGTCCACAAAAGCAAAATTAATCCTAGCAATATTAATGACAGAAAACAGCATACATTTTATATCTCTTCTGGGCAAAGAGACTATCAGTCCCAGCATTGCTGAAACAATTTATCATACCAGTGTAGTTTCATCATAGGGGAATGAAATCATCATGACTTTGTGTGGGCTTTGCAATTGAACAACCTACGGAGCTTCTGTGACTATTATAGCACTCAGGGACATTGCTAGCTTTTATACATCAGCCTGACTGTAATCATGAAAGATCTTATGCCAATACCTTAGGTGAATGTGCTGGCTATGAGATTTACAGAGCCATCTTGGATAATGCTTTTACCACTTACTGTTGCCACAAGACAGCAAAATCAGTTCTGGATCAGTATACCAAGAACTCCTTTGAATAAACTGATTCAGAATAAATGACGTTAAATGGAGTTTGGTATCACATTTTCTTGACAAATCCATGTTTCTGTCCTTGTCTGCAAACAGGAACAGGACCCTAGGTAACATCATGAAATCGTGACAGGGGAAGTTCAGGTTGTATGTTAGGAAAATGTTCTTCGCTGAGAGAAGGCGGTTGGGCACTGGAACAAGCTCTCTGGGGCATTGGTCACAGCACTGAGCCTGCTGGGTTTCAAGAAACCTTTGGACAATGCTCTCAAAACTATGGTTTTATTTTTGGGTGGTTCTGTGTGGAGCCAGGAGTTGGACTCAATGATACTTGTAGGTGCCTTCCAACACATTATAATTTATGATTCTACGATTCTGCGATCCCTGAAGAGTAGGAACTCTTTAACATTGGATCTCTTTTTTTGCCACCTTTACTTATATTGCTATGTTCTAGTTGTAATTGAACCATTTCAGATTAAAGTATTATGTAAGAAGATTAAGGACAGAAGAACCTGAGCAATGCTTCCAGATAATTCTGAAAACTAGTCAGTGAGCATTTTCCAAGGTTAGCAAGTTCTAAGAATATAGATTTTCTGCATAATAAGAACTTCCCAAGCTGGCTAAGATTAGCCAGCAGCACAGTGCACAGTGCACTATTTATTTTTGGAAGAGGAAGTGTGCTACTGGTCTTTACGAAGAACACACTGAAAAAAGACAGTATAAGCCTTGCTTATCTCATCTCTCAGATGTCCAATATATCTCCACTACCTGTTAAATAAGTGTTAATAGTTTCTTATCTACCACATGACAATTTGCTGACATTTGATTTCAGTTAGACTTTATAGTTTCTGAACTCGGAAGCCACATGAAGTTAACATGAGCTAAGCAATCTTATATGGAGCAAATAGTGTATCACATAAAGGGCTAATAAATGCAAGAACAGGACAAGATAAATGTTTGCTTAGACTATCACTGTGTCCATTAAGAATTCATGAAAATCATCAAAATACTTAACATTTTTTCCAAAGAAAACCTTGTGTGCATAAAATGACGTGGATCTATAAAGCCAGAATCCTCAGGAAGCATTTGGTTTAGCAGTAACAATAAGTTTAAAAATAAATAAATAAGTAAAACAAAGAGGATTTATAGAAGGCAGACTGGTTTCAAACCTACTTGAGAGCTGAATTACTAGAATGCATGTGTGTGATGTTGATTTTTCTAGGCGTGTGCAGTGGAGGGAAGAGTCATGATCATTTCTTGCGATGTGAAAACAGAGATGATTGGAAAGTGACAGATATTGTGCTTGTTTGTCTCATCTGTCCCCTTGGGTCAGCACTGAATTTCTCTTTTAGTGACATTCTAGAAAATCCATCATTTTATAATAGCACAGTTCACATGGTAGATACCCTGCAATTGAAGTGTTATTAATATATAAGTGCTTTCACAACATAAACCTTTATAGCACCACACAGTGGGTCTTTAAACACCCTTCACTGACAATGCAAACATTTTCAAACAATCTCACATGTAAGTTAATCACATTTCCTACAATATAACAAAAAGTGAAAATCATACAGTAGAGTTTTCAGGAAGTTTACAGGAAATATGTGCACCTGTTTTAGCTTTACTTACACTTTTTTCCTTCTCCAAAGCCCCAGTCTTTCCTGAACCTATGTTCACAGTATTGGAAGTGCTCTTCATTTTATCCCACTTTTCAGCTAATTTCAAGGTGGGCACATTAAGTATTGGAGTAACTTTCAGTGGCTTGAAACAAATACGTTTCAACAGTGTTAAATATGAAATTGCATTTTGGAGCTTATATACTCCCAGAGTCACAAACCTTAATTAAATTTGCTCTCTTCTGTATGAAGCGGGTATAGTCCTCTGATTTTAGGAAATCTAGTGAAGGACGCTGAGGTATTAATGACTACAGTAAAAAATGGAATGTATTCCCAGTTCTGCTCTATGGCAAACTCTGGGACCTAAGATAACTATTTAAACTCTGTAAACTTAGATCTAGGATACCAGTTTGAACTCTGAGGTTTTGTTTGTTTGTTTGTTTGCTTGTTTTTTCCTCTGCCTTTTTTTCTTTAATGATTATATTAAAATATAAAATACCTATCTGTGAGTTTATTTGTGAGCTCCTAAACTCAACAGAAGAGTGTCTGGCAAATCTTATGGTCCTTTTCATACAGGAGAGTGGATTAGGTGGTCAAATAATTTTTTTCTACCCTTAAGATCTAAGAATATAGAAATAATTTTGTACTTTAAGAGGTAGCAAAGTTTAATTCCTTAACATAATTGGAGCCCATTCTGAACCTCAGATAGATTGAGAGAGAAATACAATCCATTATCTCAGTCAATTTAAACTGGTTTTGACTAATTTAGGACACTGGTCTTTCAGTGACACTGGTACCAGGTAACCTAGAAATATCTATCTGGGTATACTTGTGAAATAGGATGGATATAATCAAAGTGACTCAGGATTTATAGTGGTAGAACAGAGAGGAAAGTAAGTCCTTTTCTGCAGGCGGGAACAGAGTTAGGTGAATAATTCATAACAAAGCATTTATTTATTTATCTTACTTATCTCTTTTTCTGTGCAAGTTTTGTCCGTATATGGGTCATTATTTTCTCCAATGTGTTCATTATTCACTATATTATTTCTCTGAGCAATTTCTGCTCTGAAGTTTGCCTGTTAGAAGTTTATTGCTAGCATTCATTATTCAAAATTTGTGCTGTTCATCTTGGAAAAGTGTCACGTAGTATATTTTCATTTGTTTGTTTGCTGATTAGTTGAGCACAATTCTTAGATTTCCAGTGTGACCCATGAATTAGAAACTTGCTTTCCAAGCTTACTATTAAAGATCATTTTTAAGTTGCTGTGTTAATAAATAAACTCAATTCTTATAAGATCCATGAAGATGTCAGACAAAAGGGTGCAGCCATTTTATGTGTCTTAAAGTATCTGACATATTCTTATTGGATATTTTTAGGAGCTGGTATTTCCAAAACCCATTATAATTTTTTCTGCTCTAGCTTCATCTTGAAGTTGCAATTGAAATGCAAACAGCTCTAGGGAAAATCAGTCATTTGTCAGAGATGCACCACAACAGTTGAGACAACAGTAACAACAGAATAATAGTATATTCTTCATATAACTAGAATATTGTTAGCGCACTTTCACCATTTTCTTGATATAATTTATCATTTAAGCTACATATCTGAAAAGACATTCTATTTACACTATGACAAACTGTGTGTTCATCAAGGTTATTTATAGAGATGTTTTCCCAATTCTAATGTTAATTTGTTGACATCACTGGGAAAATGGTAAGTAATAGGAAATTATATGTATTGCCCATTTGGCTTGGTGTCTTTTCTCATGCTGCCCAACGCAACAGTTTTCTGAAGGTGAAGGAAGCTTCCATTAGTAAATGTATGATATACTACCCTTTAAATTCACTTGTCAGGTTGCATTTAGTCTGTGCCATTTCCTCCTCCATGCTGCTTGGTTTCAATAGGTAGTCAAGAAAAGCATTGGGTTGGTGGCCTCTTTCCCTTCATTTCAGATGTCAGGATTTCATGGACTTGTCAGCCAGGATCTGGAAAGGCTGGCAGCTGGCAACTGAAATCCAAGATAAACCTTTTGCACTGTTGGGAAGCAACATCTTCTAGTTTTGAGGAGCTTGTTACTTAGTCACTTTTCCAGCATCTCACTGGGAAACTAGCTTCTGATACCCCCCATAATAGTCCACAACACTGCCAGTGTTCCAAAACATAATAAGAAAACAATTCTAAAAATAAGGAAACAAATTCACAATTTTAATAGTAGCTATTTTTCTATGATTGTGGTAAAGTTTCTGAATTTGACCATTTGCAAAATTTGTGTTAATCACCTATGCTGAAAATAACCCTTGTTGTTAAAATAATATTTATATTTATTTTGTTGTCCCAGAGAAAACCTCAAGTACTTTGTGGTGTGCAGTGCTGAGACAGTAGGACACACTGATATATAGCACTGAATATTCAATTTTTTATTTGTTTGTTTGTTTGTTTGTTTTCCTGACCTACAGAGTACTCTCTAGGTGTTGGTCTGGGATCACTGTCAAAGTATGGAAAATTGAATTAATTTTGTGATCTTGTGCAATTAAACTACATAATGTGATCTTTGAAGGTTAAATATTTAAAATTAGAATGACTGAATCTCCTATGACATACTGCTTTTATTAATGTACTTTAGTACTGAATATAGGCTTTGATTTTTTGCATGTTCTAAAATTCTTTTTATGCAAATGATGTGTAAAATGGCTAATAACTTTGATTATGTTTGTGTGTGGCAGCAGCATTTTGCAAGCATGTTTAATTTTTCTTTTAAGGAGATTAAAAATGCAACTGAACCTTTGTAAGTCCAGTAAGTAAACCTATGAAGGGAATTCTCTGAGGAAGAATCAGCAACGCTGAAAGTGTGAGTCCTCATGTGAATATACACATTAATGATGTTTGTGAATCAGGACAAAAAGGCTTTGTCTGTCATGGCACATTCTATTACTATGCTTATCATCCCCAGCAGCAAAAGAGAAAGAGGAAAAAAGGTCTTGTTTAGTGAAAAATCAGTCATCATTTCCCCGTGGTATATTTTTAGATTGCTTCTAAGATTTTGGGTGAATCTGGCTAGATTTTCAAAGTGAAGTTCATTCCTGGTGGATATGTGTACATAAGTACACACCTGAATCATCTCATTGCAACAGCTTTATAAATTGTGCATAGAGGTTTCCTTAGTAGCTCTAACAGTAGTTATATTAAAAAAAACATATATATATATCAAATGTAAAGTAACAATAACATTAGTTCTGGAGCAATGCATCAATTTAAGAAATTTGACTCAGCATAAATCCCATTTCTCTGAGTCATCTCAATTATGTACACATGCTGCAAGAAGATGTGGATAAAACTGTGAAATTTGGTCATCATATAAAAAATATTTAATATATTAAAGAAAAGATGTGTTTTCTAAATCCTTTAAATTCCATATAAAACCTATACATTCAACACAATTATATAAAAGAAGTATGGTAACTATAATTAAACTTTCAAATAAAATTAATTCAGATGAAAAATACCATATTTATAGGTGTATTTTTTCAGACTGTATCCAGGAAACCTCTTAATGCTGTGACTGAGGAACCTATTAAAAAAAATGTGCCTTTAGAGTATGCACAAAGGAGAATTTAACATTAATAATAACAGGGACAGGATAACCTTATTTTATTCTTTGCTAAGATCAAACCTATGTAATTCAGAGATTCACATAAAATAGAATGCATGACAGGGATACCTCAATAGCTAATCAGCAATTGGTTTCCTTTTTGTACAAAAACACCAGTGTTGCTCAAGATGTGTTTACAAACAAAGGGCTTTTTATTCAGAGGCATGTGTGCAGAATTATCAAAATGTTATGAATAGATAGCCTAAAAGTATTATATTGAAAAAAATAAATAAATCAAATCTGAAAACTCAGAACATACAAGTGAGATTGCAGTATTTTTCTCTCTACAGATGTGTAATTTTGTTTTTATTTATTTAGAAAAAGCCATTAATGCTAAACTTCCTTTATAGTATTAATAGTATACACATTCAAATCATAATCCTTTGTAGAGAACTTGTCCTGTTAAATAAGAATCAAGCTTTCATTTGGTCATAAACAGAACTGAAAGTATAAACAACTCCTTTTCAAATTTAAATTACCAAAGTATATTATGATATAGTTAAATATTTGATAGAAGATGAAACAAAAGGATGTCAGCTTATTTTATAGTACTGTTTATGAGATATCTAAATTTCTTTCTGTCAAATCTGAACAAGTGTTCAGGCTGTGAATCATACACCTTAGTTAAAACTATGAATAAATAATGAAGCATTTCTGAGTATAAATCATAACTAGATGATCCAAGCTAATCTGTGTTGATTTGAAAATTTTGAAGACATTACTTGTAGTTTTAATTGAAATTGTTTAAAGGAATTAAAAATGTATCCTACATTTTAATGAATAAAATACTGTCTTTTGAACCATTTACTCTCCAAAATTCTACTTTTCAATTTTGTAGATCTCAAGAGTTGCATTATTATTTTTTTGTATTGATCTTAGCAGCCATTTTTTCAATCTCAATTGCTTGTATATTTGTATATTGACTTAATACTCAAAGATTATATAATTTTCTGAACTGTGATAAGTTCTACATTTTCAGAATATATTGATATGTAAATCAGGCAGAAGTGATTAGGTCATACTGTTTTCCTTCTACAAGTTGCTACCATTAATTGTATCCTTGCAATAATAAACAAATAATTTTACTAATGGAAAAATGAAATGGGAAGGGTTAAACCATGCATCATATTAATATGTAGTTATACAAAGTCTTGCTGAGAAGTTAGGAAATTCTTTGATGGAGGCAAAAAGAATAATTGTTGAAACAATGTATATCCAATGACACAATATAAAAGTGAGATCTTACCTGCTGTGTGACAAATGTACTTACTCTGCAAATCAAATTCCTCTTATCATTTATTACCTATGCACATTAATAATATTCCTGATTATTGAATAGTAAAATTATCCTATTCACTTAGAGATATGAAATATACTCATAAGAAAGCAGAATTCATTAGAAGGCATGTTGGTAATTCTCAGATAGTATCCTGTTCATCCAGGGACAAGGGCACCAGCTGGAGGTGGAGGCAAGGCGGAGGTGTGCTGCTACACCTATCAGGTTTCTATCTCCTCTGGAGAAGCCCAGCAGAAACAGAGGTGCCTGAGGTGCAAAAGCAGGCTGGTGTGAGGTGGACAGGGGCTCTAGGACACTGTCCTGAGAGGAAATGGGAGGAACAGGGGAAGGTGCAAGAGGAAATCTAAAAGAATGGGAAGATATGGTAAAAAAAGCCATGTCCTCCACTGTAGACATCACGGAAAAGTCCCCCTCACTTGGATCAGTTGTGCCAAGATGCTGAGGGGGGAGGGAAAAGAGACATCTTCCCTTGATGATAGCTCCCCTTAGCCCCACCAGTTGCCCAGGCTTCACTCACTTCCACTCACACGTCTCCTTTCTTCAGTTTATTTTCCCACCACATCAGAAGTGTTCTTTGCGCACTGGGCAAGCCCACTGGGAATTAAATGAAAATGAATAACCTGTGCCACAGGAGCTTACTCATGGTGCTAACCCTGTCTCTCATATGTAGCATTCACTACATAAAAATCTGCTTGGTCATCAGTTTTATTTTGAATTGCTTCAACATATTGGGGAGACAACACAAGACACACATAATGTGTAGAAGCAAAATGCTGTTTTTGCTGCTTAGAACCTACAATCACTATGACAAACAACACCAATTTACTTGTTAATGTATGGTTTGACATCCTTGCCCTTTGGCTAAGTCTTACCCTTGCAAAATCATTTCCTACTTAAGTAAGTCTAGCACAATATGACATAAACACTTTCTATATGCATTATAGAAACTGCAGTGTGAATTGACAATAACTTATGTTAAAGTCCTTCAATTCGTGAGTGTTGGGCTGGGCTTTATTTTCTTTCCGTTTGCTACATAAGCTCTCAGTAGTGCCTGAATGTTGTGTGTATCTTAGGAACAGCATTAGGCAGCCAAGGGAAGGTGTCAGCTGAGGACTGATTCCCAGGTCATCAAGAACAATCTTTCTTATGCCAAACATCTAAAAGAAATGACCTGTGGAGCTGGCTTGGGACCAATTCCCATTTTTTTCAGGCTGGGATCAATGCCTAGCTTAGTTGAATGCTTTCAGGAACAGTGGGAAATAATAAGCCCAGTGCTTGCAAGTATTGTGAGACATGATACCTCTTAGTGACCAATTGCATTAGAAACAATGAAAAAATTATTAGGGCTCTGTTACAGTTTACTGACTCCTACAATGGAAAGAGTGAGTGTAAGACCTGTATGTTCTGTAGCAAAGACTTTACCTCAAGAAATATATTATGTCATTAGAGATAGCAATATGGGGAGGTATAGGTCATGCAGACATCCCATGTCTTTGATCACAGCCACATATTAAGATGCGGTAGTACATTATATCATGGTTATCTTGGAGGAGAATCTACCCTAAAAGTCACAATTTTAATCTCAGACAAAAATAAATAGTGGCTTTCTTCTTACATAATTTTGCAATTTGTAACTATTTATAAAAACGCCTGCTCTAGGATAGCATGCTTGTGCTAGCACATGTGAATCTAATTTTGTACCTCTCTGAAAAAAGTTGAATAGCAATAAAAGCTTGCTTAGTTGAGGATACAGCAGTGAGGTATCCTCAAAAAAGATTGCTAAGAAATATAAACAATTATTATTATTATTATTAATTATAAAAGGAGATGTCATTTGTGCTTTGCTTCCATTATCTGACTCAGCACCTTACCCAGAGGAAAAAACTTCTATTACCAATAACACTAAATACTGGTAATGTATGTGATATGGAAATACCTCTGCAGTCCAGCAAGAGAATATGCATCTGAGAGAGTCTTTGGTCTCTTTGCATTCATTTGCAGTTCTTTCTTGCTGTAGTTTCTTGAACACAAAAATCTGAAGTATGCTTAGCGCAACATTTTGTGATGACTTTTAGCTATTTTATCACTGAGGTTGCTCAGGCTTTCTTTTTCCCCTTTGCCTCAGCTTTTCTATTGTTACTAATAACTTTTCTCTAAAGCAGCATGTGGACAGAATATAAAAATGCCCTGAATTTACATAGATAATGTAGTCTTTTTATTGTACAGTTTATATTATACGGTTTTATCTGCTATATCACAGTGAATGTTATATTCTGAAGCATACAATTACTTGCCAAAGTAATTTAGCTTTGGTTTTTGGTAACTGCTTTGTACATTCAATACCATAGTTGATTTTAAATGTGACTCAAAACATGCCACTGCTGTGGGCTTCTCTGTTCTAACACTTTTCAAATGGATTATGTAATTTTATATTACTTAGTGGTATCTTGTTGCTTTTGCAAGAATAAACTTTGAAAGGTACATCTCTTCTCTGCTAAGAACAATGTGCAGGGGAAAAGATCATTCTTGCACAGGAATGATCCTGCATATCCATTTTCCTGCATATGACTCAAAATAATGTGATGCAATCTACAAAGAAGGAAGTAACTCAAACACCAAGTAAAGAAGCAACTGTAAATGAGCCTGACTTCAGGGAACAGAGAAGAAATGAAGGTGGAGAATCTCTTCACACAGATGGAGTGGGAAAAAAAAACACACCTGTTTTTCACTGAACAGGAAAATAAACTCTTAAGTGATTTGATGGGTCTGTGGAAAAGTCTGAGAAGGGATAGTACCTTTGTGCTGAGGAAAAAAAAACCCACATAGTTTTTCCTGACACTTCTGGGAAACAGATTGTATGTGAGGAAAGGTCCGACATTTCCTGCTGAAAGAAAAATGTAATAATATGAGCTTGGGTGCACCACCTGCAATGGTGCGAACACATGGGAGTAGGAATGGGGAAGCCTTGGGACAGATATCAGGAGGAGGTACAGCTGCAACAAGCAAAAAAAACTTGCTTTATGGGTTCACTGGGTGTGGTCACCTTTTGGTTATGTGACCTCCTTACCAAGGACTCTGGATCAAGCCCCTCAGTGTTCCCCACAGCTTGCAGGGGGGCTGCTGCTTCTCAGTTTGCCTGGGGACTGATGCTTTCAGCAGTCCTTCCTGGCTGATGAGCAGGGGCTGCTCCTGAAACTGAGCAGGGAGGGAAGCACTTAGTCCCCTCTTCTTCTTCATCTGCTTGGCTATTTGCACTGGTGCTCTATGCTCTGTGTGGCAATAAATCAATCAAACTTCATGGAAAGTCTTGAGGTTATGCTGTCTTCCAAAGCAAAGCTCAAGGGCCTTGAGATGTGGCAATGTTACTTAAATAATAGGAAAGTGGTTTCCTCTGCCAAAGCAAACAACACCTCTTTAGCTAATACCAAATTAAGCATGACTATTTTAATTTTTGTGGAAATGGCAGTACTTAGTGAGAAAACTGGAGGCAGATCCTGGAACAGTATTCTTGCAGTGATAATATCAGAAGATAGATTTTGACAAAACTGAACTGTATTCCACCTCTTTCCTTTTGGGTTTTAATATCGACTGAATGTCTCAACTGAGAGACAGGATATGAGAAAACACCCATACATGCTTAGTCTCCTAATATTTGCTTCGACGTGCATTTCACAGATACGGATCATGAAGATGCGACTTCAGTATCACGCTCTGTGTAAATCTCTTGAAAACATTAACAACATTTAGATAAATAAAATTTCACTTACAGTGCTAATAGCACATTCTTCATGTCTTTGTGCTTGCGCACTTGAGAGACATCACCATGAAGTTTAAGCATGGCTTTGCATTGCAAAATAGGCAAGTCAAACCTGTTGATATCTTGTGAATAGTGAATATATATTTCTATGTACTGTGTTCCATAGGTTATTCAAAGTGTTCATTTGCATAAAAATAGTTCAAGTGCTTGCTGCTTAAGTTGGTCTGTTAAGTCTTTAGACCTTGTGTATGTTACAATAGCCATAACTTTGAAAACTTTGTCACAACCATGGTTTAACTAAATGTGGGTGTCCTGGCTGTACCTTTTCTCTTTCCAAAGATTGCAGCTTCCAGGCAGAATATTGTCTGAGCTGATTTAAGGCTGCAGTAAATATGGTGCCTGCTCAAGCTTGGCTGCTTGCACGTAGTTTTAAAAAGTCAGCACCTTAGCTTCTCTCTTGTGTTACAGCAGTATGAGTGACCTGATGTTAAGTGCTCTAGTGCTCTAAAAAAAAAAAAAAAAAGGAGAAAAAGAGTTTTGAGTGTTTCCCTATTACCTATGGCATTACTTTGCCTCTGACCTCCAAATCATTGAAGAAAATTTACATTAACCATAAACTATAAAAAGTGTTTAACTAAAATGTGCAGAAACTATAGAACGAGTCACATTATCAAGGAGTAGATGTGATCTTTAACATACGCAATGTTATCTGGTGTAAAAAATAGACTGAAGAAAAAACTATACCATCTTCGATATATTTTTGTTGTAATTCTCTCAGGTGTACTGCTTAGAAATATGTCTTCATATGTGCATAACTTTTCCCATTTTCTGTGTACTTTGCACCAACTGTTAATAATTCATAGTGCATTCAAGGGATTACTTGTTTTTGCTGATAAATAGGGTCACTTTTGAAAGGACCTGTCTCTAAGTCTGATGATATTTTCTGATAGTCTGATGACACTTTCTGATAGTCTGATGACACGTTCATAGGATATACTATTTTAATGTTGTCTATCTGTCCTTATCTATATCGCAACTGCAGCTACATTTCAAGGTGCAACCCACTTCAGGTATTCAGGTGTAATTCTTTCCTCTTTATTGAAAATAAGGAGAATTCACTTATGGACATCTGCCTCGAGCAGAACTTCAGACCTGCCTTCGACAACACTAAGATTGTGTTTGATTTGGAAACTTACAAATCTGCCACTTTTCTCCACATCCAAACTAAAGTCAGAAACATGCTGTGCTACAAAAGGGAATACTTGTGTACACGTGTGCTTCCTTGCCTGTGGCCGTGGCCTTTACTCAGTGAAGAAAAATACAGTTTTACCTGTGTTTCTGACAATATATTATCATTACCAATAGATAGATTTATGGGTTTCTCCTCGACACCAGAGCTTGAATGGGTACAAGGCCTCAGAGAAAACATCTGGATTTGTACTAGACTTAGAGCAATGTGTATTTTTCTACCTGTCCAGTTGCTTGCCAGAGTGTGGCAAAATATATCCTGCTGCTATCACTTTGCTGCAGCCATGGAGAGAATAGATTTTTTTGGCTGGTATCTTACTTACTTTTTTTGATGTATCTTATGCACCTTAAATTAAATTTCTAATTTTAATATGTTGATTGTTACTTTGACAATGATATTTCTATGCTACTTGATGCAGAAACAAGACTTCTGAAAGTTTTTGCTACTGACAAATTCCCTCTATGGAGTTTGAGAATGCACAGAGGGATAACATGGTAAGATATTCATATTAACCTCTCCTTAAAGCTAGTTGTTTCCTGATAAAAACATTGCCTTACAAGAGACATACTGCTCAGAAAAGCTCCTGCTTAATATACATTCAAATCAGGCAGGAGGTTTGAATATGAGACATTTTAAAATTATAATCATGCCCTAGTTGCTCAGTTTGTGTTTTGATGTATTTCTTGGAACTCAGACACAGGGAAGGGAATTTACTATGTCTTGTCTAAATGGTTCCTCATTGGTGTTTTCATTCTGAACTTTAGAAGCTGGTGGAAATTTGGAATTCTTGACAAAAATACTGTTTAGAAAATGACTGAATATAAATTTCCATGTTCTCCTGTTTCTTTAAGCAGATCTGTAGGTATTTGTATATATCAATATACACCATTCATACCTTGAGAAGAGTTATTTTAGTCAAAAGTCTCAACTATGATTGACTTCAATACAATAATAGTTTCACAAAACCAAGTGCTTTATACATACAACAGGAATCTACACAGATCTATTAGGACAAGGTTTAATAGCAGGTCATTTTTTGGGGAAAAAAAAAAAGATATCATGCATTTTAACTAATGAATATTTGATGCTAAATGCATAAACAGTCTGTGAAGCAGGGACCAGATATTAATAACTTTTTTCCAGTAAGTGCCTTCACTGAAGGGTCACCAGATCTTGTTCTTTCAAACACTTCTTGATCCCATAAATCTTGAACTATTTCCAACACAGCATCAGAATATCAACAGGAACATGTAGGTCAGGGTATTGCCCCAGGCTGCTGGAAATATGGATCTGTCACTGAGATGAAATTGAACATGGATAAGTGCTATAAAAAGGGATGGGAAAAAGCATTGTCACATACTCTTTCTTCTCACATGATTTAGAAGAAATAATAATTCATATATGCACCTCTGTTTTTATGTCTTTCTGTCTGTCCTTCTGTCTTGAAAATGATAGTCAGGGCTGCAATGCTGAGCAAATTTCCCAGGCCTTCAAAGGTGCTGAAAGTAATGCCTGGCACCAGACTTGGGGCTCAAGATTAAAGCTATGAGATCTTTCACCTGTAGAATCAGTTTGAATTCTCATCTTCCCAAGGCAAGTTTCTTTTTGATTTATCCAATAAGTCTAATTCAAAGCCTTCTGAAACTAATCTAAATTGCTTCACTGATTGCAGTGCACCTTTGATCTTTGTTCTGTAGGTTATACCTCCAAACATGACACTTAAGAACCTTGGTTAAGTCTATAATTAATATTGGTCTCTGCAAATCATTACAGATTACATGGTGTTCCCTCTGGACCACAGTATTTATTCATCTTAAGACTCATATTCCTAAAATGTTGTCTGTATTATAACTATGCTGGTATTTATTCAGGAGAAGAATATGTTGACTGAGGGACTGGTTGCTATTACTGAGCCTAAGTTCTGTGGGAGAGAATATTATTTCCCAGAGTTTCACATAAGGTCTTTGCATAACAGTTGATTCTTGCCTCAGGATCCTCACAGTCTGGCATTAATTTCATATTTATTTTCCTATTTCTGATCATCTGTGTTTCACATCTTGAAAGTTGGATTGCAGTACACCACCTGTTATTCTTAAGAAAAAGTCTTATAACGGAGTCCACAGAAAGCAGTGATTTTCATTTGATGGTTTCAAAACTGTAGCTTAAGCTCTATCATTTTTTAGAAAGAAATTAGAAAGAAATGTGTGACCAAAGCATACTTTTCCGCTGTTACTTTCCCACCTTCTTCCCTCTTTCCTGATGCTGAGGATTTGCCATGTAAAGATTTTTCACTTGGGAAATAAATTGTTTTATAATTTTGAATGCAGGGTATTAACCTCTCCATCTGTCTGAGTTTTGTTTGTTGTATATTAGATCTTTCTTCTTCACTTTCTTTGTCTTAGAGATCTTCTAGCATAACCTTAGAGAAAAGATTGGCAGCCTGCAAAGTAAGAGGGTTTTATGCTAACATTTCTCCCATTCCTCTGGTTCTTAGATATTTTAGTTACTCCTCTAGTTTAGTACTTGTTTCTCTGCCTCATGCAAAATATCTACCTGAAAACCGATGTTTCCCTTAGCTAATAAATTTCTGTTTGTATTCTGTTGTCTTCTCTTTCAGTATCTCATGCCACATTTTTTCAACTGTTAAAAAAATTCTGCCTTCGAACATGTTTCACTCATCTTTCAATGTCAAGAAATTAAATAGGACTCCTGCTAACATAGAGTTGATGTCTTGACTTCTTACAGTCTTGATCACTTAATTTTCTGACAAACTGCAGAAAAGAAAAATTAGTCCACAGCTGTACTTGTTCTAAGGACTTTAATCTCTACTAGAAAAAATGGTGGTCTAACCCCACAGCAGTGCTCTCCTCTGAGAACGGTTTTCACAGCATTTCCTCATCAAACTTTTGTTGTACTGTACTGTCAGTACTGCTCTTCAACAATTCTTTTTGCAGGAAAAAGTGGTTAAGTTTTGTGAATTTTCTGGAGAATTTCTGTGTATTTCTGAATCCTTTTTTAAACCCAGACTCAAAATGAAGGCCAGGAAGAAAGATCAGCTCTTGCTTTGAATTTGCCACACTAAAGCTGTGACAAAGCAAATGACAGTTCACTGGGAAGACATGCTGGATACTCAGTATCTGAGATCTGAGATAATGTGGGAGGTGGCTGAGCAGAAACCCTTATTTATTGGGCTGTTCTACCTGAAATAAGTTAGCTATTCTCAAATTTCACTTATTTTGTATATAGCAAATTAATCTGGTAACAGTGTAACAACCTAGAGAATAATGTTTTTATGTATATAGAGTCCTTTCTGAATACTATATCATTCAGTGGTTAATCACTAAAATCAATGTTATGTTGTAGATACATAACTGCAGGAGGAGAATATATCAGTCCTTGGTCAGAAGATTTTCTACCACCGTGCAAACCTTTTGTCAGGTTTTTTAATAATCACTCCTGTACAAATTGTAAGGAGTAATCTTTTTTTTTTTTTTTAACTGATTTTGTCTTATCTTTCTCCACGTTAGTATCAGTGAGTACATTAATATTAATATGGAGATTGACTGTTTCTACAGCATGTGATATTAGAGATGTTAATCATGGCTATTCATCTAGAGGTTATGGTAGATAATCAGAAAAATGCTGATGAAGCATCTTCTGATATTACTCAAAGTTTTGTTCAGTAGATTTTATTACTCCCATTCAGAGAAACTACCAAATAAATTATGTTCATGGTTTTAAGAGTGCAATGTTCCTGGATGTTAATTAATGCTCATTTTAGGATCTTGTAAAGTATCTTCTTGATAAAGTGACCGAAGAGAGGGAGTGAATACCATTTTGTGAAGTGTTGATCAAACAAACCATTGATTCTTCTTACAGCAATTTTTATAAATTACAAATTAAAAGTGTGAAAAGTTCAGCAAATATATCTTCAGGAATAATAAATAGGTGCTATTCTACATTGCTGGTAATGATAAGATGAGAAAAATGTATCCACTTAACACTCATATCTGGGCAAAGAACAACAGCTGGGAGAAGAGAAATGCATCATAGGTAGCAGTCAACATTTTTAATAGGACGTTTTATCTTGTCTTTATCTTTATCTTTAGAAAGTAAAAAGCTAAAGTCAATTTTGCCACCATCCCATTTGGAAACTTCCTGTGGTGTTCGGAAGAGCAGCTCTAATGTTATTTTCTCTTCATCATAAGAACCTAATTTAGTATCTCTTCTGGTCATCATCATCATCATCATTATTATTATTATTACTATTAATTTAGGAGCATCTCCCTTATTTATGGTGGTTAGGCATCTCCTTAAAATCAGGTTTACCACAGAACACTTTTTTTTTTTCTTCTGAAAAGTCATGAAATTGTTTTGAAAATTAAGATGTACCTTCATAGTGTCAAAAAGACATTTACATTTGTGTGGCTAGTCCTTGCTTCCTGACATACAGTGCTCTAGTTTTTGCAAGCCTTGATGCACTTATGGTAAACTGATGACAGGAATGCTGTCATCTCAGGCAAATACCACATACACTAAAATTTGGAAGGTTTATTTTTGTTCTATATTGAATTATTATATACTTAAAACTTAACATTTTTTATGAAGAATTTAACATTAAATTAAAATTCTTTCCAGTAAAATCATGTTTATGTTCTGTGACTTTCAATGAAACAGATTTAAGCCACTGAGTGCTTTGGAAAATTCACTTATAAATCTGTTAAACACATCATTGTATTGTCTCATGTTATACTCTAAAATGTAGTAGTAGCTGTTCTACTGTAATTTTTCTTATAAAAATGGAGACGATTCAGTTATTTTGAGGACCTACCCATGTATTGTAGTATTAATGCAAATTATTTATTACTGAAGAACTGTCTACTGCTATTTTCACATCTGTTTCCTGTCGAGGAACAGCTATTTATTTGTTTATTTATTTACTTGTTGTGTGTCAAAATGGGCAGAGCAGTTGCAAGTAAAATGTTATACTATCATGTTATTACGTACACATGAGTTCCCAAGACAAAACAGACATGGACCTCTTAGACTGTGGAGGAGGGCCACAAAAAATGATTGGCTGCGGCATCTCTCCTATGTGGAAGATCTCCCTTCCAACCCAAACCATTCTGATTCTATGAATCTAAATATATATTCCAGAAGACCTCCATATCATTTCTACAAAGAATCACATTAAAAAAAAGTAATGTGAAATAAAACTGAAGACAAGGGGAAGGGGAATGGAAAGTGAAAAGGCTAAGAGGTTGTTTTAGACCTCTGTCTATAAGTACATATAAAGTGCTTTACACTCTGGCTAACTGAAGTATGACCTTTCTCTATGTGAGATGTCATTACTGTCCCTGGAGCTAGAACTTAAAAATACAGACGACAAATGCAGAGTACATCACACAAAAAGCCATTCCCCCTTCCCCTTCCTCTTCTCTTCCCTTTTCTCCCAGATAATTTCTGGTTTTACACCAGAAGCACAGTGCAGGATATTGCAGATGGAGTATGTTCAATAAATCTGTAGGCTGGAAATTATGGGAGTAAGCCCAAATTTTGTCCTTCTTCCATCTTGACTTTCAATACTTGCAGAATTGCCTTTAGCTATTGTTATAGGAACTAAAGCAATGCAAATACATACACTATCTACATTCTGAAAAGTGTCAGATAGTTATATACTTCATATCACATACTGTTTTAAGATATACAGTTATACAATACTGTAACTATAAACACACAGTTTTTAGAACAGGAAGAAAATAAGATATTCATGGTGTGAACTTTATTCTCTATGACAGTTTAAATTCCTGAGGAAGGATGGTAAGCCATTTACATTCTGGCTGAATAAATGAATAATTCAAGGGAGCTTACTACACTATGCTTTTCTACAGCAGATATTTTTAAAAAAATTCTCAGTAGTTAGATACTTTGTAAACATGGTTCAAATTTATCAAATTGGTTAAAAAATGGTGCTGATTTCAAACCATTTACTAGATTCAAAAGACTACAAATACACACACGAATCCAGAAGAGAAATTTATGTTATGTGTAAGAACTCATCCTAGTCCTTCCATTCTCCTTCAGCTACAGACTCCTTGAAAAGTCTGCAGTCGTCACATGAAAAGATGACAGTTTAAAGCCAGAAGGATGAAAGAAAACCCTACCTGGAAATGAAATAGAGAAAGAAACACATAAAGGCACTCAAAAGGAGCAAATCTGTCTTCAGCATCTCCTGTCAGAAGTTTTATGCTTTTCATCTTAGTCTACCAGTATCTCTGAATATGTGTCAAAATAACTGTACTTGCTGACTGTAGGGAAATAAGAGATTTAAAACTCCCATTCCATGGAAAAAGAACATTACAAATTGTGGGTATTGGTACTCATAAAGCCACTGAACTTTTATGAGGTTCTAATGCTATATGGTCAGACATTTTTAAGCCTTAAACTGGTTTGAAATGGTTTGTATTCTCAACTCAAGGAGATCTTACCTTTAATGGAACATCTAACAGCTGGAGCTTTATAGAAGGCATGCATAATAGAAATGGGACATTTGATGAGCATTTTCTAAAGTGGATTGTGGATAACTTGAATTACTGATATAATTATGAATATATTATAATGTATAATTATCTACACAAAGAGCCCGTATAGTACAGTAACTCTGTCAAAGGGGTTCCAGCTTTTCTTTAATGTGATAATAATATTTAGTACTTTACATTTATGAAGCACTTTCTAAACACTAACTAATTAATCCTTATAACATCCTGGCGAAGTGGATGAGTGATTCTTGAATTTAATAGTAGTTGTGGGTTTTGTAGCACCTATAGAGATCAGCAAAAGTCACAATTTCCCTAGAGTACAGTGGGAGGGTCGGAAGCTTCACCAGGCTGACCCTACAGAACACCTGTGGTAGATCTGATGAATTTAATGTCTGCTTTCATGTTTGGTCCTCGATGTCAGTACAGCCTGAATAGGCCAAATAACCATTCCAATCTAAAACTCAGTTTAACATTAAATAAGAGAGAAAAATCCAGATTGGCATAAGAAAAAATAGAAGAAA
Organism: Anser cygnoides; assembly: GCF_040182565.1. Taxonomy (NCBI): domain Eukaryota; kingdom Metazoa; phylum Chordata; class Aves; order Anseriformes; family Anatidae; genus Anser; species Anser cygnoides. The sequence continues at coordinate 25,898,130 of NC_089876.1, forward strand.
CGGGGAAAAAATAAAATCTTTTAAAAATCTTAGGTAGCAGAAAATGTTATAATATTCATCTTTTTTAAAAAAATGATTAAAATGTAGCAATAGTCACATTGCCTCCAATTTACCATGTTTTTCATCAAGATGCAAGTAGAGAAAGAGAATGCAAGTTTGGTTCCTTGGTTTGGATCAGTGGTAAACTGATCTAATCAGCTCCTAGGCTCCAAGTCATGGGTAAGGCATAGGAGTCTGGTTTGGGAGTCATGAATTGATATTTAGTCTAAGGAAAAGTTACTGCTTTCTCACTTATCTGACACGGTTATATGGGTTGGGGAGGGAAGGAGTGGGGCTTTTTTTTTTTTTTTTCCTTTGTTTTTCCACAGATCAGGCTTGAATTAGACAGACAAGGAAGACAGGTTGCAAACATCTCACATCTTTGAGGCAAGCAACTCAGCTATACCAAAAAAAAAAAAAACCAAAAAAAACCCTTAATACTGTTCAGAAAACCTAAGAAACACAGTTTCCTCTCATTTTATTCATAAGCAGTAAAAGAGAGAAGATGGAAACTGGGATTTCCTGCAGAGAACTGAGAACTAACTAAAGACAGAATTGCAGACCAACAGAAATCTATATGTGAAAATAATTGAGAAAAGATGACATCTGGCTGAATTATTTTTGGTAGTTCCTCAGAGAAGCAAATTAGTGAAACTTTAGTCTAATTAAACCATATATGCTGCATTATCCTGAATATTTAGGAAAATGCATCTGCAACCAAACTTCTGTGAGGACAAATACCTTAAAAAGACCTAAGGACATTTTTAGCAAGTAAAATTCTCTTGACATATAGGCTCTGATTTGAATCACCTCTATAGAAGACCTAGGTCACAAGTTAATGGAGATCATTTACTGTCCTTACAGGGTGGTCTTGGACAACCGTAACTCAGAGGAGAAACAAGTCCAACCAAATGGCACAAAGGTGTTAGATTAAGAATGTATGTTGCATACATATACAAGAAAAATAAAGCTTGATCGAGAATTGTTCAAATTTTCACTGAAAAATTGGTTTAATGAAGGAACTTTGTAACTTCACTTTATGTTATCTTTGGTTGGAGAGAATGTAAAAAGTAGAATTCCCTTTTCCCCTTTGGAAAAATAAATTAAAATTACAGAAATAAGTGGAACATAATGCCCTACTCTATCAGCTCTGTATTATTTTTTAAAAGTACGTGTATATTTTAGAAATCACTCTGAGGAAATGAGAACAAATCAGTACAAACAAAAAATTGACTATGTTTGACATATCTACCATACTGAAGTGGCTGAACGTGACTCAAAATATCAATATATACTACGTGTTACATGTGGAGCCTTGGAGAGGCTCAAGATTTTTCATCAAAAAAATGTTTTGCATGACTTCAGTACTTACAAAGTTTGTAAGTGTCATCAGTGTTTAGTAACAATCAAAGGAGAAAAGGATGTGAATAGCTGATTATTTAGAAGAAAATGTTTAATATAACAAATACTTAGATCTTCTCCTTGATGTTAAAAATATAATGTTTTTAAAAGGAAATGGAACTCTACAAACAACATCTGATATCAGCTGTAATCCAGAATAGCAAATATTAAACCCTGGCCTAGATGATTTTCTGTTTCAGAAGCAAAAAATATACAGAATGACCCAACAAAGATTTAAAGTAAAGGCTGATAAAGAACAGATTTTCACACCAAAAACAAACCATTCAACCTTTAAGAGTAAAAATATTTTAATATTTTGACGTTAATTTTAATGTTTGTGATATTTTAATGTGTTATCAGCAGATTAAGTTGCAACATATGTGACATATTTCTACAACTAGAGACAAAATTAAAAAAATAAAATAATTACTTAATACTCAACTAGCTTATATCTTGTTTTTAATAGGTCACCACTTGAAGTTTTTATTATCCAAATACTCTTTAGCTCCACATGGTTGAGCTCCACATGTCCTCATGACATTATACTAGTCAATAATGGAAGGAAGAACATGAATATTCTTAAATGTAAAAGACAAGTGTATGCCAGACCACACTGCATGATGAAATAGCTGAAGGTTAATAATCCAAAATATTACTTTTAAAGGCATTTGCATTGCACATTTATAAAACTGTTGCTGTCTGTATTCTCACTTTGGTATTCAAAACAAGCAACTTTAGTTTAAAAAAGTACTGCAAACGTTTTTTCAGACAATGGAACATAAATCCAGGTAAATTAATATTCCTTCTGGGAGACAACAGATAATGACTTGTGGTATGAATTTTGTGAAATTTAGGTAATTTGAATTAGCTACAGACAGTTTGTTTCTGCAAACATGGGGACCTCAGACTGTTTCCTCTCTAATTATTTTGTCTGTTTGTCTCATTTTCCTTTCCCCCTCAGCTTGTGATAAAATGTTACCATGGAAGAGAGAAAAAAGAGCATTGTTTTCTCTTACCTTTTGTGTCTACAAAGCTTTGTGAAACAGAAAAATAAGTAGTAAATGGTATGAACCTAAACATATGATTTCAACACTTTAAATATTTTATAATAAATGTTGTTCTTGGATATCTATAAGTTTTTGGGAAAAATTATATGTGTTGAAAATTTCCATTTGTTTTCTCTGATGCTAGTGAATGAAATAACAGGTAACCATTTTTGCTAACATAAAAGCAGCTGAAGTATGTAATTTTTTTTATTTTTATTTTTTTTTAACGTGTGTTGGAAGAACTAATGAAAATTCTCTTCTTTTCTGAGTTTGGAATCTGTCACAACCCTTTCAAGCCCATGACTCACAGTGACGAGAAACAAATGACTTCAGTTCTGGGAAGTCAGAGCTAGGAAGAACTTGCACTCTCTTGCTTTCACTTTTTCACCTGGATGGTTTAAACTGCTTCTTGCATCTCTAGGGACCTGCACCTCAGGGGGCAACCTGAGCAGACAGAGCAAGGAAGAGGTGCTGTGCAACCCTGGCCCTGTCTGTGATGGCACAGAAGTGCATGATGCATTTGTTCTAGGTGGATTTTTTCCAACTGCCCTTTTGAATTTCAGTCCCTGACTGCATTAAAATGGTTTGGATGACTTGCAAGCACACTGGTGAGCACATATCAATAAATTAAAAGGGGTCAAATAATTTGCAGAACTTGGCTACAATGCAAGAGACATGTATACACAAGTTCATTAAAATATTTAACTGAAGCTAAAAACTGAGAATCATCAAAACATAGAGTACTGATATTACTGTATACATAAATCTGCCCTATTCAGAACTATACACAGCACTCAGTAAAACCCATAGGTATTGGATGTATGTATTAGAAGGGAAAAGATCTTAATAAGAAAAGTGATTGATTCTGAAAATCTGCTATATTCCAGATCACTCCATAATACAAGAAAGCATGAAACCTCTCTTATTTCAAAGAATAATATTTGAAGACAACAACATTCATAAAAAGCGGAAATATTCTTGAAGTACAAATTTCCGTAACCAAGGAAAAAGCATGTATTATTTGTGCTCTGGTGAGAAGATGGAAAGTAAAGAGGGGAAAAATTCTGCTCAAACTACTGTGAACAGCTATTATATTTTGATAATGTTTTCTCCTGTTTCCGAGTGTATTCTTGAAAGTTTTACTTTAGAAAGGTGGTAGCACTTCTGAAAAAAATTGGTTTTGACCAACTTTGTACAAATATGATTGTTGAAAAAAAAATAGTGATAAGAAAACATACTGGTCTTATGAAGCCTTCTTTTACTTACTGTGTTGAAAGACTGTATTAAGATCTTGACTAATCTTTGACAGAATACAAAGTATATTCAAGATAAAATATAAGGGTGAAGACCTAGGGCATAAAAGTACAGGGATTTACTAGCCTGAGGGAGAAAAATTACATTTACTCTTTTGGTGGTTTTAATTTTTAACTTTACTAACGGAAGAGTTTCAAGAGAAAAGGAGAATACAGTGTCCTACAACACTGGTTTACTCTTCATTAGGGGAGGATAATTAGAAAGAATTCTGAATACTCAGGGGTCACGGGATTAGATTTGGATGTGTTTCTGAATGTGTTAACTGTGCCAGCCGTTAGGCAGTTTTTTTCAACATACAAACACTATACCTGGTGATGCAATATTATGGATGACGCACCACTGTCTTAATTATTTTTATTGTGTTACTTGAAACATCATAGATTGAATATATATTTAAATAAAAACAGGGAAAAAAATGTAAGTATACTCAATAGCAAATTTAATATTCTTTGTGAAGATCATCACAGCTTTATAAATCCTTACTAGGAATCAGAGTGAAGAAAAGAAGAACCCTGTGAAGGGTAGGTTTATTTTAATTTATTTTTTTCCCTCGACCCTTTCACTTTCTAGACTTGAGTGCTCTCACCAGGAAATAAACTGCATTTAATCTAGGCATGAGGACTCTTAATTATACTGGAGGAGCTTTTAATTATGTCATTTCTAATAAGAGTGGATTTTTTTTTATTGTTTTTTTTTTTTTTCCTGAGACTAATTAAAGGTAAAAGATCTCACTCAATATACACTTTGCAATGTGATCAGAACAGTTTTGTGTTCTGGTGATTTCATGCTAAGCACTTGAAGAATTGGTGGTCTGGCTGAATACATTTTTAAGATCTGAAAAAATTCCTTTTTATCAGGTCAATATTTATTACAATTATTTATTAATTACTATCATCTACAGTGTTCTTATATAAACTCAGAAGGAAGGCAGAACCATAAATATTAGCCAGATTTAATTGCCCAATGTTTGCCAAAAAAAAAAAAAGTGAAAAAAACACAAAATAATATGTTTATTCAGATAATTTACGTCTTAATCTAGCCTTCATCAGGTTTTCAGATGTCCTGAGATGGAAGGCAATGCATATGATTATAGAAGGAGATAGGAGAGAGAAATCTGTGTAAATATCAGAATGAGAAAACAGAATATTTGGGCTCTATTGAGCAAACCAGCCAAAAAGAACTTTAATTTTCTTGTTATTGGAATTTATATTTAAACATACTACCAAAAGCCAGCTTTTGTAGCAAATTAGGATGAAATGTTCACCCCCTGTAAAACTACTAGCAAAATGTCTCTTAATTTCCTTAGAGGCAAGGATATGTGTTAACTAAGTCTGCTAGATAGACATAGGGGACATTTGAACAAAAATGAGAGATTTTAATTATAAAAATGCTTTAAGGAAATTTAATTTTCCCTAGAATATTATTAGTTTTTTAGAGGTATGCTTACACTGACTTCATCCATGCCATTTGATCTTCATAAGCTTCAATGTATTTAAGAGAGTAAATCAGTTCTAATATGTTTCAATAATCTTTGATCTTAATTCAATTAAAAAATATATACGAGTTAAATTGATTTGAGCTTCAAGCTTAATGAATATAATAATATATCACAGGTTTCTACAACCTATTTTGCTCTCTTTACACAAGCAAAAAGTTATTTTCACAATTTCATTTGAGATAGGGGTAGGCACAATAAATTCACAAAGTTTAAAGTGCCTAAAAGTAAGATTTAAAATCGGAATATTAGATTACGGGATTTCTGAAACATCCATATTCCTGTCCAAATCTATTTTATACAGTATTCCTCACACAAACAGTTCCTCTTAATTCTGTTCTCAGGTTTCAATCCCTGAGTAGTGATTGTGGCTATCTGTAAAATTAGCATGTTTTCTGGAAAAAGTGGATGAGTTAAGCTAAAGTAATATTTTTTTTCACTGAATGATAATGTGATATTACAAGTTCATACATATTTCTAAATGTAGTTCCCTGCATTTTCTGTACCTGTCACTTTGTATATTTATGTCAATTATATATATGAACAAATACTATACCAGTGTTTCAATGTACCTTTCAATTAATTCACTATACCAAAAACATCAGTTTATACAAAAAACAGGTTGTTTTCTAAATCTAAGACTGTATCATAAACAATTTTTGCACCTTGACTAAAAAACAAACAAACAACTTAAGAAGCACTATTGCCTGGGCAGTACCTTTCTCTCTGCTATCCTTAAAATATTTACAACCTGAAGAATGGGAGTTTGCTATTAATGAGTCTTAAGCTAATGATAAAAAAACAAATGCTAACTGTTAGAAAAGACCTACGACATTTGGAGATAGCCAGCAGGATGCAGCAATAAGTTGGGGTGCATGTCTCATTGATTCCATGTATTTGGAATGAACAGACTCAAACCTCTCCTGTACAATGGAAACAGAGTTGTTCACATGAGGAAATGGGACTGAAATTTCTCATTACTCAACTTAAGATAGCAGTCACTAGATGAGCTGACAATTAGATGAGAAAAGAATTGTCATCTTCCTGCAATGTGTACTTAGAACCATATCATAATTTAGGTAAATGATTGAAAAATTGATAAATATCTAAATTGATCAATGTAGATAAATTGCTATTTTCTATCTGAGTTACAAGTTTTATAATAAAGTTCAGTAGTTTTTGTAACTTACAAAGTCTCTAATATGAAGTCACAACTTTATTTTAGACGTGCAATGTAATGGAGGTTTAGAAAAACAGAAAGAGATTTTTCATTAGAGAGCTGTATTTAGTTTTTATTAAATGTTGAAGTGCCTTTAAACTTATTTCTATAACAAGAGTGTGTAATCCAATTTTACATAATTTGGCAGTACTAGGTTTGACTGATGCAGCTTTTATCTAATTAATTCAACATATTCATGAGATACAGGATTCTCTTTAAAGCTAAGGATGGATGGAGATCCTGCTCAATGCTGGTGGAAGCTGGGATGAAGGCATAAGATAAGTAATATGAAAATGGGCTCAAAAGTGTTCTTAAAATCTGATATTTAGCAGTATGGCTTGCACACAAAGATGAAAGTTTCCTACAGGAAGAACAGACTGTCTTGTAAGCCAGAATTATACAAATGGAAACACAATTAAAAGGTCGTACCTTCAATGACTGGTATGAATTTCTGCTATAAACTAGTGGTTCGCCAGCAGAAAATGTCAGAGGAACATTACAAGTTGACTGTAACTTATTTGTCATTGTCAGTGTGGTAAGGCTGTGAAAAAGGCAGAATTGCCTGTAGGACAAAGCAAACAGGATATTTCCTCTCATCTTCTCATGATTCTAGATGCAGTATAATATTTTCTGTCATATCATACAATAATATGTGATTGTATAGCATATACAGTGGAGAGAGCTTTTTGAGAACACCATAAGAAAAAAAAAAAAAAGGTTTGTCAATAAAGGAAGGGAAGAACTCATAAGGTGCTGTTGCTAAAACGAAATAAAACAAAACAAAACAAAACAACAACAACAACAAAAACACCTCCACCAAAAAAAAAACCAAACTAGGATGGTACTCTGTGACATAGAGAGACAAAACTGAAAGGGCACAATTGGTTTAGCTTGGCAAAAAAAAGACTGAGTGAAGACATTGAACATCCTCTTTAATCAACATGTTGGGAAGAAACTTTAAGGAAGAGAAGGTTAAAAATAACATTGGGAAATTAATACATGAATACAAAGGGCAATGTGTCTGTAAATTATAGTTTCCAACTATCAGGGCAGCGAGATTCTGAAATGATTTATTAATATGGAACAGTGGGTCCCAATAAGTAGCCTGTTTTTAAAAACAATGGCATAAAATGTGTTTGGTGGGATCTGGATTCCCAGGTCTGAAAATAAGAGAAATGCTCAGAATGAGACCTCTGCATTACCAAATCAGTTGTGGGACAGTGTTAACCTCAGGGAGCCTGTAGGTTCCTATCTGCTGTGTTTATTCTTTACATTAATGTCCATCAGCTGTGAGTATAACAATTCTTCTGTTCAGGAAGAAACATTCCCAGGGAAGTGCATTGTTACAGAAGAAGAATTTCAAGGCTTCAGGACAGCAGTCTGGGAAAGGATTTCCCACGCAGAAAACAAAACATGGGCTCCATGTTTAGCTGTGCATGTATTTCAGATGGTGAAATTTATTACATGGTACACTCACTGTTGTGGAAGGTCAGGAATTATTGTTATGGACTATTGTACTCCATCTTCCCACACCTAAAATCTGTGATCTTTTTCTGCTTTAATCATAGAGAATGTCTTAGCGTATAATGTAGCTATCAGATCTGGCTGGTGATAAAAATAAAAGGCCTTAGCTAACCATAAAGACATACAATTATGAACTACTAAATTCACATATCTCACCAGGGATTGACACAATTCTCATTGGATCACAGAATAGCAATTTTATTCTGTTACCTATTCAGTGTATATGTCAAATCAAAAATAGAAGATGACCCAGCTAAATTTTGAAATTTTAAACACTGAATAAACATCCTAATAAATTACCTGCCAGCAACCATTTAAAAAATAAAAAATAAAAAAATAAAAAAATTACACTTGGAAACATTGAAACCATCTAAGTTGTCAAGTAAGGTAAATTTATTTATAAATGGTTCATCAGATCTTATTCCATCATATCTGTTATGGATATTAGATCATTTTTCTAGTTTGCACATATTCATATATTCTACATGAATAGCTGATGGAATTTTATCATTTCAGAAAGATGGGGATTGCCAAAATTCCACCCTAGAGTAATATTAATCTTTAAAAAAATAGGACTTTTTAAGACCAGCAGTAAATGCATTCCTAAAGGAACCAATCGGCAGCAATCCTAGTATCTCACACTCCTGTAGTAAACACTGTAATGAGGTCCCTGTTCAGGATATATATTTATAGAACTGCCTCACTTTAGAAACACTTTTCCTGATTTCTTCCTCAATAGCAGTCTTAGCACAGTTGTTCATATATAATGAATGGCATTGCAAATGTGAATGAAGTCCATGTGTCTGTGTGTGTGAGACAATAGCTTTCAGAAGACCATTAAATGGTAGACAACATCTGAAATTATCATAAATAAAACAAACAAACAAAAAATAGTAATGTATTCAATAAGTTTTAATGTTTGTTTTTATCAGACAAAATGTTACACTTTTCTTCCTCAATAAATATTTTGACTAGCGATTACACTACTGTGTCTATCTTTAACTACAAAGTTCTCTGTGTAAAATAGGATAGAAAAGATGACAAAATAGTGTTGCCAAATAGTTCCAATTATTCTGGCTTATACCTGTCTTGACTGCTTTTATTCCTTTGCTGTCCATGCATTTTTAATGTTTTTAAATTGCCTTGTTCTTACTGACTTAGACTGAAATTCTGCTGGCACCATATGTGGAGGATTGCCAAACAGTGGTTAATTTACCACTGCTGATTTCCCAGGGGAAAAGGCAGATTTTCTCAATCTAACTTACCGAACATAAGAGCAAGAGGGCAGGAAAATCAGGAAACTGGACAATTCAACAAAGTAAACAACACAGAGTGAAGTATATGGGGTGCAATAATTTTCTCCAAAGAAGGCAGAGACTACATTACCATCTCCATGCTTGTTCCACAAGGCAAGCTGAAAAACAATATTTTAGTAATGTGTCATATTTGTGACAATACTGGTTCATTAGCCACACACAGTTACAAAACAGCTTATCATAATTGATTCTAAATGTCTGTAATTTTAAAATATTGGAGATAGTTCTCCAGTCCTCCTCTGAGGTTTGATGTCAGAAAATTATTTATCTTTAGGCTACAAGAAGCCAGAGATCTAGTTTGATCTTTTATGCCACAAGATATTAAATTTCAGCCAGCCAGCTAGTAAGAAGCCTAGGTATTTTAGTTAGAGTAAATCATTTAATGAGACTGAAGCATGAGTCACAAACAGGGGTTAAGACCCAAAGCTCTACTGACAGCAGGGAGCTGATAAAGCAACATAAAGGTGAACAGAAAAAGAAAACCGTATCCCACAGTGAACCATACCCCATCATGAAATAGGACATTTCATCATAACAAAAAAACTGGCAATTGGTAGGAACCTGCATATGCAATTAAGGTTAGCTGAGCATCTAAAGAAAGGGTCCTTTCTCCTGCCTTATTTCATAGTCCTCTGATGTCCTATGACATCAGATTTTTCTCTGAGACTGCTGGTGACATGTATCTTCTGTCCTCATTCTGTGTATTTTTAATAATTCACATCAAGTGTGAAAGTTTGATCCCAGACACCCACCAAAAGATCAAGTCCAGGTGATTTTTAACTCCACCAAGCCAAACTCAGTAGATGATGTAATGACATTTATGAGTTGAGACTTTTTACAGGAACATTGTTGAAACTGAAATGTGTGAAGACAAACAGGAGAATGGGGGAAAATCTTCATGTTTATGACATAATTCATCCTGAATGTGTATTTTCCTGAATATAAACCTGAACAGACCTGTGGGATCAAAAACTTTCTGGAATCGGACCTGCTACCAACATGAAAAAAGAAATAGATATCTCCAAAGCACTTACTAGACCCGAGAACATTCTCAAAAATAAATCCTTCCTCACACATCTTGTTTTGCATCCTGACCTTCATCTACCTATCTGACCTCATGATCAAATGAGCATTCTAATGTTCTTGCTTAGGGAAGACTTTATTCTCCTGATGTTTATACTTGATTAGGTATGACTGTGTAACCTTCCAAATTACAAACAAAACAAACAAACAAACAAATAAACAACAACAACAACAACAACAAAAAGTTCATGTTTACCTATTGTCACTGAAAATGTAAAACCTTCTGACACACAGCTTCCAGAATTAGCAACTAGTTGCAAGTGTAGTGAAATATTGTAAGCTGAGAAACTACCACTGCATTTCTTAATATTTTTCCCAAACCTCAATTTTATCTTTTTTTCAGCCAAATTCCGATGGCTAAGGGAAAGCCATTCCCATTTCCATCAAGAAATGGAGGCAGAATTAAGCATCAGCCTCTTATAGATGCCTCTGCACCTCCTTTTCCTTTTTCTTTTCTCCCTTCCTCTTTATTCTTCTAATGCCATGTCTGTTAAGTCTAATAATATTTCTCTTTACCGAATAGTGTGGAAAGTCACTCCTAGCAAGTGTACTTGTGAGTATCACCTAAAATGTACATTTCTGATTATACTTTAAAATGGATTGCTGTTTTAATGGAACCATTTTCCAATTCGGGAGCACACATTCAGGCAGGTCTTTAAACTAAACTGAATTGATGTTTGGTTCAGAAATTCTGAACCAGTTATAGCCTCTTTGTATATTAAAATTGGTGCTTGATCATTAAATAGAATATTTTAGAGAGCCTGACTGAACCGATGGAATAATCTGTTATGAATTGTGTATCATTTTGCTTGTGACAGGCTTATTTTCCAGACCAGAAAAACCTGGCTTGCAAATTGTGAAAGTCTTGATTCCTGATTCAGTAAAGTTCAGAGAAGAAGGTTCAAATATGAATTTGTGTGTTATGATTAACGAAGGAAAACTAGGTCTAATAAAATTCACTCTCAATTTTAATGAAAAATAAAAAGTAGCTCACTTGCATTGTGTGAAAAAAGGCTTTTGCTGTTATAGGTGGAGCTGAAAAAAATAGTCGCCTTATAACTGCAGGCTGTATAACTATGCAGATGAAGAGGTCAGACTATATTGAACTAAATCTGTCATTTCTGTTTTTGAATAATTGCATTTTAAAAACTTTATTTATATGTATTTCTCATTCATTTATTTTTATGCGTACATATTTTATATTTTCTATACCTCTTAATTGTCTATGACAGCATCCACTTTACGTTTTCAATGTTCTCTCACTGCGTGATTGAAGTGCAAAACTAAAATCAATTTATTATATTTACTGTATTATTGATAAATACAATAATTTACAGATAAATACAGGAATTTACAGTAGCTTTATTAAAATAAAACACACCCTTGAGATTCAGACATTGTTTTTGCTTTTTCTAGTTCACATTTTTTAGACATATACTTAACCTGAGATGTCTGAATCTTTTCAAGACAATATATATTTAAACATTTTGCCAAAGATTTTTTTTTTGTCTTAGAGACTTTAAAGCATGTTGTTAAACTTTCATCTCTAATGTTAACCATGGACAAAAATATTTATAATAACGTGGTAAATTGTAATTGTCAGTACATGCAACAGTTGAGTAGTTAGTGATTTATGAGTGTGCTGTCAATTATGAGTGAGGTAATGTAAGAATAACAGTGGAGACATGAGAAATAAAAACAAGGTATTAGATGGTCAAGTTCATTCCTCCAGCAAAAAGAAAATCTTCCAGTGTCTGCTCATTGCAATGCTGTTCTTCAGCCAAAAACCTTTAAAGAAATTCTTTCTTATAATAAATATCTTCCACTTTTAAAAACTCTGTCTAATGATGGAGATTTGAGTGAAGTAAATGCTCATCTTAGTGTAAAGACGAAAGAGACATGATTCAGACCTCTCCCTTTAATAATTTAGAGGTGTTCTCCTTTCTTTAGAAGCAATGCCATTTGTTCTTTGTTTTGTTATGCATCTCACAGGAGACCTTAAGGCTGTTTCCCTATGTATTGCAGCTTTCTACGGAGTGATTTTTAAGAGTTTTCTGGCTGCATCTGTGAAATACTCAGATACTACCATTGTTGCATATAGGATGAAATAGTGTGTGATTCCTATAAATAATTATTTATTTAAGATTAACTCAAACTTGAAGCTATTGATATTATTACAGACAAGTTTGGCTTATTCTATTGTTTTGATCATAGAGTAGATCAGTTCCTTTGTGTAGGTTCAATAGCTACTAATCTCAGGAAGATCTGTCCCAGTGTAGGAGACTACAAATAGAAGTACATATGGGAGAATTTGATTAATGTCAATAAAGAATTTATCTGATTATGAAAATCAAAATCATGAGGTTGGTTATCTTATTATTCTGATTTATCAAACTCTCAAAAATTCAAATAATGTTATATTTAACTGGGAAATAATATGGACATATAAACTGATACGAATAATTGGGTAATGTCAAAAACACACAGTTGCACTCCAATAGAATAAGACATATAAACCTATATTTTAAGAATAGAATTTTCCATATCTGTGATAAACTTTGAGTTTTGATTTCTTACCAAACATTGGTATTTACATGGAGACCACTGTATTTGTGAGGTTATGAAGTGACCATAACACAACTCTGAAAGTGGTAGATCAATCTAAGTATCAGAATATAAAGCTATCTATTCTGAATGTGATGGGATTTTTTTTTCTTTCTTATTTTTTTTATTTTTCTGTTAATTAATTAATTAATTATATGTTAGCTATTTTATAGTAATAATAAAAGATGCAAAGAATTCCTTTTTTGGATTTTTTTTTTTTCAAGCTACACACCTGACAAATCAGTTATCTTAAATGAGGCTTTTTCTATTGAAAATTTAGATATCTTGATTTAGCAGTCATAAGACTTTTAAATACATATGCCAATCTGAAGTGTAGCTTTTCTTTGGTTTTCTTCTATTCAGAGATTGATAGTTTTTAAGAAAAAATCTTAAAAAATAAACATAGAAATGCTCAGGAAAGTTAAGAAGGATCAAGTTCAAAGCATGCAAAGATGTAGAGATTTCCTTATAAAACTTCTAAAAAGTTGTATGTACCTGAGAAATAAGCTCTCTGCATTCACTGATGGGATATGGAAATATGCAGTTGAGAATCTGGAGTTGGGTGCATACATTAATTGCTTCTCACATGATTTTTTCATGCCTGATCTCCTATTTTAAGTTGGGGTTAGAGAAAGGTACCAAATTAATTAAGCAACTTTCCATATAGACTGGAGGTAGATTGAATATTTTCACAGCAGCGATTCCTCATGTGACAGTTATTGCTAATAAACCTTGAGCTAAGAAAACCTCATAAACATTATAGCAAGGTAATTTCTTCCTATTAGTATATTAATTACATCTCCTGTGTGATGTGTGAGCATCACAGAGGTTAAAATGGAATCTGTGGATACTCTCAAGTTTCGTTTCATAGTGTAAATTTTATTTTAATTTATCTTACAAATTTGTCTTCCGGAATAAAAGTAGCTACGCCAGGATGCCAATTCACATAATAGCTAATGGGAAAATATGAGATCCATATTTTTAATTCACTCCTGTCAACATCCTTTGAAGATTTAGAATTCAACCTTTACAGACTATACCCTGTAAAAGGATAAAACTTCAAAATTTATCACCAGATCGTTAATAACAATAGACTAATCAAAGATACAAAGATTTAAAAACAAAACAAAACAAAAAAACTTTTATTAGGATATATTAGCTCTTACCATTGAAAATCCCCAAACTGAAACAGTCTCTGATGAAAACTTCTCTCCTTCTCTGAAGTAATTCTACTATATTTTAAAAGTGAATCTGAAGGAAAACAGCAAGAGTCAGGATAGCTTTGCAAAAGAATAGGCTTCCTTTTTGTTGTTGTTGTTGTTTTGTAGTAAGAATGTCATTAGGTCTTTTATAAAATTATCAGAACTTTTTTGCACTTAGAATATGCTTAGGTAGCCTATTCTCCAGACTACAGTTATTCTAGTTATCACATTCAGTGTCATGCTTTCGTACTAGTTTTCACCAAAGCAATTTTCACATTACATATTTAATTTACTTTGAAGCCTAACTGAGCTAATACAATATTTGGTACTAATGGTTAGAGGCTCCATCTCCCATTGATCTTATGAATTAATAATTTTAAGTCTTCTGCTTGTGCTTTAGTTCACATAACAAGGTAAGACTGCTTTTTGAACCACAAATCACTGTATAACTGCTTGCGTTTTTGATTGGATTATATTCAGGGCAGATGTACCACTGCAGAATATGCCTAGAAACAACGCTAAGCTTTTCCTCCTCATTACTCAGAAAATATGCACAGGTTCATTTCTGACAGGCTGTATTGTATAAAACATAGTCAAATCATCCATCAGGCAATCTAACAGCTGTCATAGCAGGACCGTGTGCCAGTTCTCAGGAACACCAATATTTACCGTGTGTTCAGAAATCAGATTCAATGTGGACAGAAAGAAGAACAACATAACAGCTTTCAGTTTCTCTCTGTCCTTCAATGATGTTTCTTCTCCATTTTTCTCCCAAAGACACTGACACAGTAACAACAAGCAAAGATAACAGACATAATGGCAGGCAGAGCTGACAACTTCGGGCTATGAGGAGTTTTCCTTGGAAGCAAAAGTGAATAAAACATTTCTTATATTAATTTCCTTCACAAATATTTTGAGAAACTCGACAAGTTCGCCCAAACAGCTGTGCCTGAACCTACTCCCATAAACTGCCAGGTCGAGTGCCCTTCTTCCTCTGCAGGGAGTTCCCATGGCAACGTCTTTAGATGAAGTCAAAGGAATTACAGATATACCTTTATTTTTTTTCCTTATTTATTTATTTATTTATTTTTATTATTATTATTTCTTTTCCTTTAAATGCCAGTTCAGAAAGTGTCAGAAAGTGTTGCTCTCTAATCTTTGGGACTCTGAGAATTGCCATTGGGCTACCCAGCTTCATTTACTGTGTTACACTTGAAAAGCCTGTCCTAGTTCCCCGGTCTCTTGGGTGTCTCATTTACTACATCAAATGAAAAAAATAAAAAAAGGCAAGAGAGACTTTCAAGAGTGCAAGTTGTGAGGCAAGGATGCTAGTCCAGAGCTGTTTTCAGTTCAGGCACTTGAAAAACACAGCATGTTTAATTTTTTTTTAATATGTTTGCAGTTTTCCAAGGAGTCTGGCTATAATCATTACAAATAAGATGTAGCACACAAAATGTTTCAGCTAGAAGGATTTCTGCAGAGTATTGGCAGGCAATTGGTTTTGTTGTCAGTGATTTGTGCTCTGGTGAGGCTGATGGCTGCTCTGGCAATATTAGGCCATTGATAAAAGCATATAACTTCAGCAATTATCTGTGAGAAAAAAAAATCCAGACCTGGATAAATTTACTGGAGAATCTAGCAGAAAAAAAAAAAAATCATTACAATATTAAAATCAAACTGTCATTTGAGAACTAATTAGCTTTTTTTTTTTTTTTTCTTTTTTTTTTTTCTTTTTTCCCCAGTAGCAGGAAGAACAGGATGGTGATTGGCATATGACAGATAACTATAGTGCAGACTGTAGTTTCAGTGAGACCATAAATGCTAGGTGCTTTTGCACAAATATGGGGTAAAATGCTCATTATGAACTTGTTTCCAGCCATTGTAAAATCAGTGAGCATCCTTTATAGGCACAGTTGAGTTCGAGTCAAGCCCAGGAAGGATACGTGTGCAGTCCAGGCTGCACAGAAAGTGCCAGGGCATCAGAGTTGACTATGCACATTGCTGCCAGAGGAACAGAAAGTTCTCCTCTTTATCTTTTTGGGGCTCATGTTAAATTTAGCCCTGTAGGGGACTATACTTCTTGCATCAATGCATGAGACTCATAACTTCATTTTGGAAATTATAAAAAAGGGGAAAAAAGAGGATCAGCAGTACCCTGCTCTGCAGTGCATCTCAGTGGCAATGTTGCAGGTAGCTCTGCTGATCACCTTCATGTGTCACCTCAGTGGGCAGCACACAGCTCCTCTATACTACTGTCCTGTAAAGACAGACAAATCCTGTTTTGAGCACCTTAAAAATCTGTTTCTTTCATTCAATCGCTGCCCAAGGTGGTTGTCTCTGCAACTTCAAAATCCTTTACAGCTGTTTTTGCATTATTGTGCAGCCTTTGTCTTTTAATCCAATTATCAAGTCAAAATTTGCTAAATCTGTCCTGGCAAACAATTTGCCTTTTAATTATG
Source organism: Anser cygnoides (assembly GCF_040182565.1). Classification (NCBI taxonomy): domain Eukaryota; kingdom Metazoa; phylum Chordata; class Aves; order Anseriformes; family Anatidae; genus Anser; species Anser cygnoides. The sequence continues at coordinate 25,914,832 of NC_089876.1, forward strand.
AAGACGTCTGCCACTTTGCAAACACAGTGACACATGTGAAGCATCTGCTCTGGTCCTCTGCATCCTCAACCTTTTGCCTGTTGCTGTTTCAGCTGCAGTGAATGTTTGGAACAATGAAGCACGTGGAAGCTTTCCCCTTCCCTTGACAAATGCCGAGGATCAAAAACTGCTGTGGTAAGAAGATTAAAAAGAAGAAGAAGATGATAAAACATATGATAGCAGTGCAATAAAGATCACGTGTACTCTAGACCACCAATAATAATGATGTATATCTTTATGATAGGAGCATCTCACCATCTTATAAAATGTCAAACATACATTTTTTCTCATACTGAGAAACAAACACTTTTTTTTTTTTTCCCCTGTTATAGTTCACCAGAAGTTCTTCTATTATGTGCGTATGAATATTAACTGGAATAAATAAAATACACTCATGCAGAAATAAAATCAATGAATCATGCAGTGAGGCTTAGGTACAAGGGTTTAGGCATTGTCAAGTTACTAGGTATCTGCAGGTTAATAAGTGTGCATACATACACTTGATTCACAGGATATACAAAAGTATTACAATAGACTTAGTACTTTCTCACAGATTCCCATAGATCTTGTTAATTTAAAATTTTTCATCGTAGTTATTTGACTTTTTTTTTAAAATACATTTTGCAAGCTTACTACTGAAAAAAAAATATTTTTTTCCTGAATTTCTTCAGATAATTTAGCATTTTTAAGAGAAATACTAACACTAGCACAAGTAACTACATTTCTAAATATATTTCGCAGTCCAATAAATTCCCCTGTCACCTGTTTCTGAGTGTAACATGCTGCTTACTTATTTTAATTTGTTTGTTTTGAAAACTATCACCTTGAACTTTTTATGTTTTCAGTCAAGCACATCCTTTATCCTTTATGGCTATGTTAGCTTTTAATTAAGATCTCTCTGTATATCATCTGTAATGTATTAAAAGACCTCGTGTATTAAGGATTAGTTTTCTATACTATGTCACAGAGAATTCAAGTGACATTTAAATCCAAAGGTTTATGAATGTAGTTTAACTATGGTATTATTAAATAGGAACGTTAATTTTAAGTCTTAATTGTCTTTATTTTAAATGTAGCAATTTATCTCTCCTATTTTTTTTTTTTAAGAAAGTTATTTCATTGGCACAAGACTGTTTATATAACCAATGGACATGATTAACAGGTCAAGAAAAGTGTTTGATAATTGGCTTCTTGCTGGTGGTGTTTTTATTTTTATAATGAACAGAAAAGGCTTCATACTTTGTTATGATTTTTAATACATATTTTTCTTTTGTAAAAGAAATACTGCATTAATATTAATCTTAGCTTTGATTCCTAGAGAAAAGAATGATTTTTTAATTTTTATTTGTTATTATTATTATTGTATATTTTTTTAGGTTCTTCTTTTCCCTAAACTTTATTGGTAGGTTATCTTCTACTTATAGATTTAAACTGTTTCAGGTTTGTAGTTGTTGGTGGTGGTTTTTTTTCATCTTTACTGGAACAGCTAGACATTTTAAGCAGTTGAATCTTATGCATTGCTGTTTTTGTTCTTGCTCTTTGGAACTAGTAAAAGTTTTATTTCTATTATGTACCTCTGGGCTTGCTCCAAGGTCTATAGTAACCAACTGAAAGATTCTCTGTCACATATATCTTTTTTCATGCTGTAAATTAATGCTCTAGGCATGGCAAATCACGTGGTTGAAACAAGCTCAGCAGTACCTTAGCAGTACCTTTAAAAAAAAAAAACAAAAAAAACCTAATTAATAATCTGTGTCTAATTTTCTAGTTTCTCATTTCTGGAATGTCATGAAGCTACAACAGGAAAGGTTCACTGAGGGGGTGGTTGGGCACCAGGCTCCCCAGGGAAGTGGTCACAGTAACAGGCTTGCCAGTGTTCAAGAAACGATTGGACAGTGCTCTGTCCAATCAGACATTTGGTCTGATTTTTGGGTGGTCTTGCGTGGAGCCATGAGTTGGACTTAATGATCTTTGTGGGTCCCTTCCAGCTCCTTCCAGAATATTATTCTATGATTCTAAGATTCTAAATTGTGCTATACATAATGAGTCAGATTTTTTTTTTTCCACAGTGAGCCCATTGAAAACAGACTTATTGAAAGGTAATAATAATGTCATTTTATGGTTGTGCCCAATTCCTTTTCTATTCTGTTCTGTTCTGTTCTGTTCTGTTCTGTTCTATTCTATTCTATTCTATTCTACTTTTTTTTTTTTTTTTTCCAGGTAGTTTAATCCCTTTCTTAGCACTGGGTTTGGGGTTTGGGTTTGGGAGAGTAAAGGAAAGATTGTCTCTTTTCATCTGGTATCTTGTCTTTCTTTTCCCAGTACACCTAGAATACACCAAGAACTTTTAAATTGAATTATATCAAAAAGTGTCAGGCAACAGATAATACACTTGTACTTAACTATCTGATTATTCTTCCATATCCTGTAGGGTGAATACTGCTTTTCAGCATCTGAGAAGAACATTTGCTCTTAGGGACCAGATTCATAAAAACAGTTTTTGTCATATACAAAGTTTTCCCATAGAATATACGAGTTAAATGGATTCTTTTCAAGCTCTTGAAAATTTTTAAAGATGCATGCATCTTTTTGTATAATTACTAATATGGTATTGTATAAGTACTGGTGTTATCTTTTGCAGGTAAAAAGACTACAAAATTTCAAGTTAGTATGCCTGAACTATAAACTTTTTAGAGTCATGAATGGTCTACTTGGTTTCTCATATGATGTCTAATACAATAATCTTTCACACCTTACTGGCAATGATAATAACTTTCACATCAGAAATAACCAACTGTAAAAATAGACTTAAAAGTTTATTACCAAGCAACAGTCTTACACCAAGGGACTTAAAGGAAAAAAAAAAAACAATAAAAAAAAAAAAACAGAAATCAAGGCCCTTCAATTCTCATGTCTGTCATGAATTATGAATATTCTACTTCTTTTCTTATCATTTTATGGAACTACCAAGAAAAAATCAAACAGTCTCCAAGTTTAAGATCTCTCATGAACAGAAAAGTCTTAAAGAAAACAGTACTTATGCATTTGTATGCCATTTTGAAGTGTGAAAATGATGGTGTTCAGAAACAAAAAAGGAAGATAAAGCATAAAAAATGTGGTCCTTGTTCTCCTCATTGATAAGCACAGTAAACTACCAAACCAGGCTACTAAAATGCTGTTAGGTTCCTAAGATCCCTTCTGTGGAAGGAGCATACCTCTCTTACAGATCTACATCTCAGCACATCTGACTTATTCTCTAGCAGCAAAGCAGTTTGGAACCCACGACTATTCTGAAACGGATGTCTTAAAAAGGCACTAAAAAAGACCTATTGAACATTTGTCCCTGGAGATGACATGTCTACCATGTGCAGAGTCAAAGAGGTGATCTGTGTAGAAAAATTTCCAGTATTAAAAAATAAATTTAGAAATCAACATCAGGGATGGTAGGTTCTAGAGTAACCTATGGTAAACAAAGGATTAATATGTAACTGACAACAGTAGAAATAGCATCATCTCCTTGAGATCTAATTAATAGCATGTATTTTAATATACAGAGATAGGAAAAAAAGAGTATAGAAAATGCAAATGTTTTTAACAGCATCATAAAAGGATATTTAATTATTGTATTAAAATTTTAAGGATGACATTTATTTGTCCATTGCATGCACGTACAAGTCCCTTAACAATGAAGATATTTATGGATGTGAGTTAACAGCAGAACAGGTCCATGAAAGAACTTTATATTTTGGTAGTGAAATGCAAATTACTTAACACTAGACTCACAAGAAACAGTGGATTATTTCAAATAATTTTGAATCAGTGTCTCTAATACCAATTAATCACTGTTTAGGGCAAACTTACAAAAGAATCTGAATGAATTGCTTTCTTAATGTATAGATATCTTCCATTAACAATAAACAGCTGAAATTACTGGAGGGTTTGTGCAGTAATGGGAGCAATAATTTGTAACAAATGTACTTTACAGTACAGCAGGATTTTAGATGCAGAATTCGGTTTAGGTAAATTATTAATGCTACTAAAATGTTAGAAAAAGTTATGTGAGAACCTGTTATAGATTTCAAACTTGGATTTAGCCATATTATCCTGAAAAGAAGGACAAACTTGAACTATAAAAAAATATAATCTGGGCAGTCCAGTACTTTTTTTTTGTTTGTTTGTTTTTAATTTAGGATATTTAACAATGTTTAATTTAGAAGAGGATTTGAAAACTGGCTGTTTTCTGACCATAAATATTAAAAATGGTATGGAAGGAAGAACTCAGAGTAAGGAGATCCAATTTCCAGTTCTGTCACTGAAAGATCTTAATAAATCTGTCTGAATTCCTTCCTTTCTGTGATAGTCATATACCACTTGTCTAACAATACAAGAACATTAAAACCATGCAATGACAGTAGTGCTACCTACTGCTGCCATCTGTTAAGTCACAGTAAAAATACCTGCTAGTGCTTCTATCCAGAGTATGATCCAAATATGCTGAGTGCTCTCATTTTGTGGAGGGGATGGACCTTAGGCCCAGCTGGAGTATAAGGGGTGTCAGGATTTTTAAAATCTCAGCTGAAACTTTAAGTCACAGCTATAATAAAACTTTTCTTGTTGAGGCTTGTTTCAGGAATCAGAGACCTGTAACTGATGTTACTTAGAGCATTAAACATATATATATGCATGTATACCATACTTCTGCACACACACACAAGTCTATATGTATACATATGTACTCCAATGAAGTACTAATGATTTCCATTGAAACATAAATACTACTGCATGGATCTATAGACCAGTAGCCTCCAGTCATCCTTGTAGCGTATTCTCACTACTTTTCTCCATGTCTTTTTTTACTGTTTGCAACAGTCATTAACTCTTGCTCACATTTACCTGTCACTCACTTTACCTTCACCGGCTACCTATTTTATGTATTAGAAAGATGTTTTTCTAGGAGATATTGGTTGATCTTCCTATCCTCAAAGTGGTAATATTACCGTACATTGACAGTAATTTATATTTCTAAGGGCTTCTCTGGTTCTGTGTGAAAGGCTGTCCTCCATATGTAATTTTTATTTGTTTCTAATGACTCACAACTCAACTTAATATTCCCTTTTGAATAATGTTTAGCTGTCTCCTTTTCTTCATAGTAGAGGCATGTACCTCACATAAGGAACAAAAAGTCTCTTTATATAGTTGCAAAGCTGCTCTTAACAGTAGCTTACAATGAAAAAATAAGCACATGTCAACACGTCTTAATTTTCCCCTTCAACCAGTTTGTATTTCACTAGTCAGTTTCACTAGACAGTTTGTGGAAATGAATCTATTTTGTTTGCAAAAAACCTTTAAATTGCCCAGGATTTAAACTATTTAAAATTTTGTAGACTGAATCAACAGTTCAAATAAAATAATTAGTTTCACGTTTGGCATACTCTCCTACAGAACTTCCGAACAAACAAATTTAGTTTTAGTTCGAATGTTCAGGTGTTCTCTGGGTGCCACTTCAGGTACATGTTGAAATAATCTAGGTTGGAGTGACACAGACTGGACTGAAATCATTAGAGCATATAGCTAAGGAAAAAAAGCATCTATAGCTTCTTGTCCAATACAAATAAGCTAATTTGCTTCATGTAACTATCTACATGCTTGGGGTATACAAAATTCATAAGTTGTGGAAATAAGGGCTCTTCTCCATTCCTGACAAAAGGAAAAAGACTGCATGTAAGATTTGTGGGTAGTTTATTTATTATTTGGAAAAACATCACTGCAAAAATAAAATGCTTGCCAGCTTTAATACCGGACTTGCAGTGTGGTATTAAACCAGAGATTTTATTAAAATAGAGACTACCAGTCTGAGATAGATGAGGGCTCCAAAAGAAAGGAGCTGAAGGGCTCTTCTAAACAGGGCTCAAGCTAACCATGTTTAGGGTAACTTTGGTCATTAATGTGCAGGAGTATTTCAGGTGCTTTCATAGTCTGTAAACTTTAGTTTACATTATGCAAAAATTGTGTGGCTTGTTTTGGGTACTCATATCTCCTGTTTAATTGCTCAGTTTGTTGGAAAGCTATTAGTGAACCAAAACTATTGCACACAACCTTGTCTGCAAACCACAAGAGATCTTTGCTAAAATATATTAAGATAGATGGAAAAGGCAAATTAAGAGAAACTGAAGTAAGAATTAGAAAAATGTGAAATTTTGATCTGATTTCCTAATTTGTACTTAAGAAGTGATCTAGTCAGAAGATGATGAGCAAAGAGAAGTTTTCCAAAAGACATTTTCTGTTATGTCAAAAGTCAGCCAGTCCAATTCCTGTGAAATTCTACATATTCCTGCTCAGTTATGAACGATTTGTGCAGCTCTTGCTTTGTTTCTGAAACAGGGCAGATTGTTTAACAGATTAAAACCATAGCCTTCAGTCTACTGGGACCAATCAGCTAATTTGTGTTTAAAGTATTGTGAGGCACTGAATTAAACACCTCCTATCCTAGCAAGCACTCGCAGTGGATACTGTCTGAGGCATTTTTAGCCTTTGAGACACACAATTACTATTGTTAGTCCTTAAGGGAATTCCATCCAGAAAGGTTCTGATTACCTTTCATAAGAAAACACCTTGATATGGATAGCTGATACCTCCTAAAAAATGCTTATCTTCTTGCAGATGGGATACTGAGGCTTCCAGAGGGTGGAAAGTCATGTAGTTGACATGAGACAACCCATTTCCTCCACAATGCTGTTATATTACTCCTACAGCTCATCATAGCTTCTGCTTTCCTAACAGTAAGAAAAGTAAGTAAGAGAAAGCTCTGCCTTAATAAGGCAGTATAGCAATAAGTGACTGCAGCTTTATCAGTCATTTTACTCTTGAGCCAGCATCTTCAAATTCATGTATAACTGGAGTGGGGAGTGAAGTGCTAAACTATGCTGTTATGTTCCCTCTGAATATTACTGGAACTTGTATCTTGTATCTGTTTTTATTTTATTTATTATTTTTTTCCACCCTCTGGAAGCTCTGATGCACTGTCTGATAACAACCCTGTGTATGCATGGAAACCAAAGCAACCAAATAGTTTCTTACTCTTCCATATGAAGTGATTATGACTATGGAGTGGAACACTGATTTTACATTTCTTTTCTTTTGCAATGTACTTAAGAGAAAGCCATTTCTAATTTTGATAGGTCGTGGAGTGACAGACATTACATTAAAAGATCCTGGCAGCTCATCCAGAGGTTTGAACTAAGTCAGTGAAACTTCTAGAATTTACAAAAGGGAGATAAAATGCAATGACTAAGACTGAGTAGATAGCACCAGAACAATTATAACCCGTAATGACACAAAAAATGCAACAGTATTAAAAAACACAATATAAAACACTACATTTACAACTTAGGATGTCTTATCTCAATTATGGATACATTTTTACTTTTTAATGGATACTTTCTTCAATTAATTTGAATTTCTTAGCATCTTTATCACAACTACTAAGGGCCAAGAAAAATAAGAGAATGTGCAAATTAATAAATTTCAAAAACATTTTTTTTTTCTGATTTTTGGAGGATACAATGTTTAAACTCAGTAAAACTGACAATAGTAAGGTGAGACCTGATGGGTCCATCTTCTCACATGGTTGCCTTCTTGTTCATCCTGTGGCTGCGGTCAGTTAGGGGTAGACATTTATGCAGCAGCAGGGAAGATTTTGGAAATAGATTGGTGAATACACAGAATCCCCCATCAGCTGTCCCTGAAGCATTCTTCAGGCAGGTTGGCTCAGTCATCTTTTGCATGGCTATTTCCTTTCTATGCACTCAGGAAAGAAGCAAGAGTATAAATTCTAGTTTCAGAAATCCAGAACCTGAAAAATACTTTTTAAGAAAATACTGTGATTGGAAAGATTTCTTAAGAATTCTACAACTCCTGTTGTATTTAAATTTAAAACAAACAAACAAAAAAAAAATCTAGAAGATTTTTTTTCTGTCTCTCAGCTGACATGAAAATGAATGAAATGATACAATATAGTGCAAATTTGGAATCACCTCTAAGAAACCATTGGGATTCCATTCTAAGTTTGGGGTCAAGTTAGACCAGGTTACCCTGCCAAGTACCTGCTTTTTCTGTTTTTATTCCAGCATCAGGTATTATTGTTAAAAATCACCTAGAATTGTAAAGATTGCAATTTCCATTACGTTGCCTGTATTTCTTTAGGCTCCCTTCACTCTGCACACGTATGCTTAAGCATATTTGCCAATGCAGACCATTCTATTACATAAATGACTTAATCTGCGTAAATATTGTTCCTCACACTTCACATATGAAAACAGAAACTTGATAATAAGTGATTTGAAGCTTGTGATCGATTCATTTTTAGTAGTTTATTGGGTTAATACAAGATTTTATAAACTTAATTGCTCGTTATGTGGCAATTTCTGTAATATGGCACATTTTCAAAGCCATCTTTTCTTAAAACAAGTGATTTTTTTTATTTGTCTTTTTCTCTCTCTCCATCAACCCATATGAAATATTACTAGAGAATAATCAAAATCTTTTTATTCTTTTATGCATTTTTCATGTCTCTTGCTCATTTTTCATACAGTTGTCCTTTCCTTGCACAGGGATATCTTACAGTATCCTTGAAACTCTAAAGCAATATCTCAGGTAGCAATGGGGGAGCGTTACAGAAGATGTTCTGTAAACATCTTGAGTTTTTAAATTATTCACTCTGACTCTGCTCAGGCCTTCCCTTTCCCATGAATTTTCTAACAGCTAAACTTCAATGAAATAATGTTTGTCAAAAGAACAAGTAGTGAGTGAGCACTGCAAAGCCAGAAAGCAAACCTCAAACTTGTAATTTTAATGATTTGAATCAGAAACCCGATATGTGTCATATGACAATTTCAAAGCACCTATAGTTTCTTATACAAGGATTGTACATGGAACATGTACATGTCATAACCTTTTGTAATTATTTGATTAACAATGTTAAATATGAGAGAAATATACTGAATAATAATAGAAATTTTCATTTAGTACTTATTTAAACAAATATCCTGACAGTCTTGAGTTTATTTCTTATCATCTAGTTTGTGAAATTTGTTGCTGAGGCTCAGATACAGTCAAAAGCAGACAGGTGACTTATGAGAAGTTACAGGTGGTAGTATCTCTGCCTTTTTTTGTCTATGTGTGTACAAAATTAACAAACCATCCTTTCTGAGAAGATGGCTGAAAAGATACAAACAAACAAAGAGAAAAAAATCATGGAACTGAGGCCACAAAGGAGGAGAAATGGGAATAACCTTCACCTTGATCTGTAGCAATTAAAACTGCAGAACTGTGCAACGAGTTGCAGAAAATCAAGCAGAGCCCACAGATGTACAATAGCACCAGCATTGTGCAGGGGACCACTTCCCAATTCCCCAGGGTGCCCCATTCCACAGGTTCAGGAGTTCTTGGTTTTACTGTTACACTGGACCCAAACTAAATTTGTCTTGGTGCTCTCAGGGGTCTTAGAACATAAAATGTAGCTTGACATTAGTAAATTTTTACTGATTTTCAGATAAACACATAAACACTTCTAGAGTTCATGGAATTGCCTTTCACAGTATAAGAGCATCTTCTTAATAGCAATATAGATTCTCATTTGAGAGCTGCTGCTTCCCACCCCATAAAACTGTGAAAATGTTCTAAAAAATCACCCTTTTTTACATCTCTATTGTGAAGTCTTTCCCTTATTTAACAAAGTTATTTGAATTTAAAGATAAAATAAATATTTTTTTTTCTATTGACTTTTAAATTGGTCTAATTTTTGATACCTCTCAGGTTCAAAATTCACAGCTGTCTTCTGCTTTAATTTTCTTCTTATTTCTCTGATCAAAAATATAATTACAAAAAGAGTTTGGTGAAGATATTCATAAGAGGTTTTAAATTCAAAATTTCACTCCTAAATGGAAGTTATTTAACCTTTTTTTTTTTTTACTTCATGCAGAAATTAAGTTAATATTCTTAGCACAGTTTGTAAGTGATGATTTATGTAATGAAAAAGAAATATAAAAATAATATTTGTTCTTCCACCAATAATTAATTTTGTCCTCTCATTTCAAATCAATTTGTTTTCTCCCACTAGACCCACAATGTATCTTGCCTTCTAATGCCTACACACTTCAATTGTTTGCCTCATCACTAAAAGGACAGGGAAACTCAGGAAAAAAAAAAGGAAATACAAACCTCACAAACCTCTAAAATGAGTTGATCACTTAAGATCAAACAATTTTAAGTAATGTACATCCTGTCTGATGCCAATACAGAAGAATGTTTAATGTTAAGCATAACAAACACATATCTATATCTCTGAATGAATATTCTCATCATGCTGTTAATTCTGCTAGTGTTTTTTGCATTGGAGGAATTGTTCTTTGCTGTTTGTGTACACTATTTGCACTCAATCTCCTACATTAACAGAGTTTTGCAAATCTATTTAGGTCAACTGTTCTGCTGAGCATCCTCAGTTATCAGAAGGGCAAAAAGCCTAGTTTCAAGATACTAAATGTGATAATATTCTTATCCTGATTAGTAACAAAAAGTGAATAATAATCTTAAATATTCTTGAAGTCTAATTCATTAAGTGTCACTGAAGTTCATATTGAGAATATACTTTAAAACTGACACATTGGAAAAGGTAACAAAATGTGGTAGTAATGACCTCCTACACCATCTTACTGGCAGGTTAACCTCTGGCAGTTGCTATATGACATCTATCCTTGAAATTAAAGAACTATAGTCACTAGCTAGTAATATGAGTAGCTCTTTATGTGTACACCAGATACAAGCAGAGAATGCTTAGCTGATGTTAACAGAGATGACATATATTTCCATTACAAAATATCTTCAGGGTTATAGTAAAGAACTATTAAATTTACCATATTCTATCTTCTTGCTTTTTAAAAATAATGAATACTAGCCAGTTATAGGTGTCTGGGAACTATTGGTTTTGACATGTCAGCTTCAGCCTCACTGGGAAGAAATGCAATCATCATATGCTAATAAATATTATTAGCTTTTTTTCCAATTGTGTTTGCCATTATTCCTTTTTAACTCTGTTTCTTCTAATTTAATACTGCCTTGAGTGCATGCTATTTCCTTGTCGGGGAAAAAAAAAATTGCAATTAGTGTATCTAAATGGCAATATGTCATTGCATTGCCTGAGAATGATAAACACATTGTTGCTAGGAAACAGTTTCAGAAGACAAAAATTTCACAGTACAGTATTTATATGGATTAAAAAAATATATCCCAAGTACAGTCATAAAGCATTGCAAAAACCGAACAAAAGTTCCCTTACAGGGTTAGAAGGAGAAGGAGGGAGAAAGCTTGTAGGCAGGTACAGCTAGTTAGCAGCCTACTTTACTAGAAGTACAATTAAAAACACATCCTTACTTTAACCTGTTCCTATACTGTGCACAGTATACATTTCCAAGAATGTGATTCAAAGGCCAGAAGACCATCTGCATCCTGGGCTGCATCAAAAGAGGAGGGGGCAGCAGGTTGAGGGAGGTATTTGTCCCCCTCTGCTCTGCCCTTGTGAGGCCCCACTTGGAGTATTGAATCCAGGTATGAGGACCCCAGCACAAGAAGGGTGTTGATCTGTGAGAACGGGTCCAGAGGAGGGCCACAAAGATGATCAAGGGACTGGAGCACCTCTCCTATGAAGAAAGGCTGAGAGAGCTGGGGCTGTTCAGTCTACAGAAGAGAAGGCTCCGGGGGGCCTCATTGTGGCTTTTCAGTTCTTAAAGCGGACTTATAAAAAAGATGAACAGTGACTCTTTGCTTAATCAGATAATGACTGGACAAGGGGGAATTTTTTTAAACTAAAAGAGGGGAGATTTAGATTAGAAGTTAGGAGGAAATTATTCACTCAGAGGGTGGTGAGATACTGGAACAGGTTGCTGGGAGACATGGATGCCCCATCCCTGGAGGCGTTTGAGACCAGGTTAGATGACGCCCTGAGCAACCTGGCATAATGTGTGGTGTCCCTGCCCATGGCAGGGGGTTGGAAATAGATGGTCTTTATGGTCCCTTCCAACCCAAGTCACTTTATGATTCTATGATATGATTCTATGAAATGCCCTGTGGGGGTGATTACAGCAATGGAAGCAGAGCAACTGGCAACACAGAGGCAAACCCACCTGGGATGCTGCATTATGGCAAGATATGGCTGCCCAGATAGAGAACCTGGTTGTAAAAGTATGCCATGTGTTCATTCGCCCAAGAGTAGGGCCACTGAAGAACATCAAAACAACCAGCAGGTAGATCATGCTGCTAAGAGTGAAGTGGCTCAGGTGGATCTGGACTGGCAACATAAGGGTGAATTATTTACAGCTTGGTGTGCCCATAACACCTCAGGCTATCAAGGACAAGATGTAACATATAAATGGGCTTGTCATTGACGGGTGGAAATGACTGTCGACACTATTGCATAGGTTATCCATGGATGTGAAACATGCACTGCAATTAAGCAAGCCAAGTGGTTAAGGCCTTTCTGACATGGAGGATGATGGCTGAAATATAAATATGGGGAGGTTTTGCAGACTTATTATATCAAACTCCACAAACCTGCCATGGCAAATGCTATGTACTTACAATGGTGGAAGCAAACACTGGATGGCTGGAAACTTATTCTACACCCCATGCCACTGCCCAGAACACTATCCTGGGCCTTTAAAAGCAAGTTGTATGGAGATATGGCACCCCAGAAAGAACAGAGTCAGACAACGGGACTCATTTTCAAAACAAACTAGGCCAAAGAGCACGCATGGTATTGAAAGGCTATATCACATACCTTGTCATGCACCAGCCTCCTGAAAATTGAACAATGTAATGGACTATTAAAGACTACACAGGGAGCAATGAGTGTGAGGACATTCAAACATTGGGATATACGCGTAGCAAAAGCCATCTGGTTAGTCAACACTAGGGGATATGCCTATGAGCTGGCCCCGCCCAATCAAAATTTTTACATATTGCAGATGGGGATAAAGTCCCTGGAGTGCACATAAAAAGCATGCTGGAGAAGACAGGTTGGGTTATTCCTATCTCGGGCAAAGGTAAACCCATCCATTGGAATTTCTTTTGCTCAAGGACCTGGGTGCACTTGGTGGGTAATGCAGAGAATGGAGAAGTCTGATATGTACATCATTTAATATTGGGTGAGAATAGCCAATGATTTGAATTGTAAGATGTTAATTGCTATATATTACTGTATGTTATCACTCCTGTAGTTGCTATATTCCATATCAATGGTATTATGATGATCAAATCCATACAGCTAGTAAAAGTAAGCTAACTTGAAAGTTTGAGCAAGTTGCTCACTGTTTAGTCCAGTTGAGATCTGAAAATTTCCAGGGGTGAGGAGTCAAAAACTGCACTTGATAACTAGTTTCTCTGTTTAATCATTCTTATTTTGATCCCCAAACCATTCTCCATTACAGTGTCTCTTGCTACAGCTTGTGACCACTGCATATGCCAGGTTGTCATAATGTGATACATACAACTTAATTTCAAAATTTGAAACTATACTGTGGGCATTGGATTGGATGGGACTTGTAGTCAAAGAGAACAGAGAACTTACAGTAAAGCTGTTGATTTACCTATAGGATTTGTCTCTGAGATTATCTTGTTTAAATAAGGTTTGGATCAGTTTAAATAGCTTTGCTAGAAAAAAAAAATGGTGCCAATTAAAATATAAACCATGCAACAGTTGTAGGCAACATTAAAATTGTTGGAGGAATCATTCCTTACCCCTTCTGAACCAGGAATAATGGAACCTAAACAAAAGTTGATCCTAAGGTAGAGGTACTTGGAAATAACCTCTGGAAAGCAAACAAGCTTTTTCAGCAGGGAATAGGAAAGTAACCTCAGTGACAGAAACTGTTTCTATACATTGTCAAATAATGGTTGGAGTTAAGGTTTGTAAGAGAAAAAAATCTGGTATTTATAGACATCTACAGAACCACATTCAAAACTATATATATTCCTATGCTACCCCTTTCTAAGTGAAGAAGAATGCTTTAACCAGTGTGAATTATTTAAAGAAGTAGATAAATTACATTAAATTCGTTGACACTAGTTGTTGATAAAGGATTTCAGTTTGCTTGCAGACATTCCTGGGATTATGCAGTCTGATATTCATGATTCTTAGCAAATCAAGTTGCCAATAATCACTAGTAGTTTGTGAATATGCCACTATGTTCTCTGAAATATTTATAGTAAACGCTATAGCAATTAGAACATTTGCCAGCAAATATTTTCTGTACAATTTGTTTTTGAAGAGAGAGCCCTCAAAATAACTATAACTTTCAAGGTAGAACCTGTCAATAGGTCAGACATGAGTTTGTGTACATAAGGTTGTACAAGAGAATATGGGCTCAAATGTAATGTTAGGGTCCATCTTTAAAATGCATTATAGAAATATGTATTTTCTTTGATGGCAAGTCACAGAAAATGTATCTTGTACAATACTAAGAGTAATTCTCTACTTTTTTTCTGTAATTCATATCCTTATCTAAATATTTTTTATTGAAAATTTGCTGTTTTATTCAGTTGAGGTATCTCACGTATTTAAAATACTTTCTCTGTGTCATTTGTCAGACATGAAAAGAGAATCTCTTGACACCTACTGCAGAATTGCCTTGTGCCATTTCTCAAGAAATTCTTAAATTCTTAATTATCTTCCTCTCTTGTCTGTGTGTATACAAGTATATATATAAATAACGTTTTCTCTGTGTAAAGTATGTTTTCAATTTTGGGGTGATCAAGTGAAGTTTCAGAAACTTCCACATAGCATCTAATGATGAAGATGTATTACAATGGACATATTCTTCTAAACTGGGGGGGGGGGGGGGGGGAGGGGTTGTGTGGGGGTGGGGACAAGGTGGGGAAAGGGAGAAGGGGAGAAGAAACTAGAGAAAACACTTTTATTTTACA
This sequence comes from Anser cygnoides, assembly GCF_040182565.1. NCBI lineage: Eukaryota > Metazoa > Chordata > Aves > Anseriformes > Anatidae > Anser > Anser cygnoides. The sequence continues at coordinate 25,929,844 of NC_089876.1, forward strand.
GTGAGCTTGTATTATCTATCAGTTGCCTTCACATTCACTCACATAGTAAAAAATACACAAATTACTATCCTCTGATTACTTTCTACTATGTAATCACTGATGTGGTCTTCTTTTTAATTCTCTGATGTTTCTCATTGATTCAGTCAAGCAGAAACAACCCTGTTGTGAGTCTTGATAAGGATGAAATTATTTAGGTTTTCAAAATTTGGGCAGAAAGAGGAAAGACTTTCTAAACCTATTAGACAATTAGTCTATATAATGGCAGAATAAATTCAACATGGAGAAATGCAAAGCATTACAGATCAGAGGGAGCAATTTAAATCTTCTCACATATAGGAAAAGTTATAAAAAGAACAATGAAAATTATTAAAGTCAAGAAGATGAAGAACTTTCCTACAAAGAAAGATTAAAAGCAGTAGGAGTAATTAGATTTCTGGATTTTTATTTATTTATTTTTAAATTAGTAAAAGCTTCTAATGTTAAAGACATACATTACATTAGAAATTCTAAAAAGAAGGTTAGTCTTGTGCCCTTTCCATGATACAAATATGGGAAAACATTCACAGACAGTAAGCGTAATATATTCAAAAGTTTCAGGGGAATAATTTTTTGTGCAAAATGCAACTAACCTGCAAAACTCACCATGAAAGATATCATTCTTTCTTATTGTTTAGGATATTAACTCCTCATTTCCCTTGACAAGTAAAAATAATTATTCCCAAAATATCTGGCGTTATTATGGATTATACTATCCTCTGAATCATTAGCTATAGTAGAGACATAAAATCTTCCACAACTACCCAAGGACCCTAGAGTGAGAAAGGAGTAAATTCAGTGTTCTTATGCTGGTGCAGTGAGAAATAAGGCTCAGGTGGCCAAGCATTTCCCTGCAGTTGTATTTCTCCAAAAACAGACTTCTTGAAGTTCCATTTTGCAAAGTGTTGTGTAATCTGATTCATAGCCAGCAGGGTACTTTAGCTTGTGTTTGACTTCAGGCATTTACACTCCTTTGATTTCTACACAAGTGTTACCCTGTGGATCTGGAGGTACCTCCTGAGAAAGGGAAGAGAAAGAAGATGGCAGAATGCATCTGCACCCCTAAGTCCTCAGCACATGCCATTTGCTTAGTGACATATCACTTGTCAAGAAGAAAACCTTTCTTGACTCGCTTCACAAAGTGCAAATAGAAAGGTAAAATTGGTAAGTGAGCCTTGGCTTATAACATAGCAGGATTATTATTATATTTTTTTCTCAAATTATTTTTCCTTCCAGGCCCAGCTTGGGAGAAAATAGTCAGTCTTTGCCCTCAGGGCCTTTCTGGATTTTCCATGCATCTTTTCAACCTCCTTGTTCTAATTAAAATGCTAAATAAATATCTTCTCTCCCTGAAGTAGTGGGTATATACACAACCTTACTTGACTGTAATACTGTAATATTCATCTGTGTAACACTTTTACAAAAATTGTGTGATTGATTTTATAGATTTTTTAAATCTCCTGTCTCTCACTTCAGAAACAAAGTACTAAAAAGTATTTCTTATCACAGCAGAGTCCAGTACAGCCATATACATTTTGATTATATGTTGAGTTTCATGCACACAAAATAATTTAGGAAGTCAATGGCAAAGGAGTTTTAAAATAATGTCAGATAAATCTTTATCTTCTAATAGTTTTTAAAATATTTGGAAGTCTGAAAAGCATAATTTCATGAAAGGAATCCATACGTTCTAGTGGTATTTATTTTATTTTATTTTATTTATTTAATTTAATTTAATTTAATTTAATTTATTTCATTTCACTTTTATATAACTTTTATTATTATTATTATTATTTATTTCCCTTAAAAATAATGATTGAAAACTTGACATGTAATAGTAGGTTAGCTTCAATCTTAATTCTGGTATAAGAAATTATTCACTTTTATGACTATTCAAATCACAAAAAAAGAGAAAGGAAAAAGATTATGTAAATAAAAGCAGCAGGAATCTTGAATAAGCTGTGATTTTACAAGCCTAGTTAAGCATGGTAGAACAGTTATACAGCCCAGTCAAGTATGGCTGATTGATTTTTATCTGCAAATTGTTATCGACTGTGAATGTTGGATGCAGGTTGTTTTTAAAACCAAGAGCACTGCGCATTCTATTTAGAGAACAGTGGTTGCATAATAAATCTGTCTTCCCATGAAAAGCATGCAATTAGTATTAATGACTTCATCAGAAAGAGTAAGACCATGCTAAAAAGTCACTAGAGATGCTGGATTGAAAAACACCATTAAAACAAAGATTGTGATATTATATAGGAAAAGATGGACGCCCTTAAAGCCTGTAGAAGTGAGAGCTCAGAGAAATGGTACAGATAACATCTCTCTATGCAAAGTGCATATAGGACTTTTTGATGAAGTAGGAATGCAATAGACCCAAAATTTCAAACATTCAAAGAGAAGGAACTGGTTATATTCGTCATACAGAATGAACACAGTCCATTAGTAAAAGGTGGCTGTGTTAGGCAGATTAAGTCTTAGGAAGTGTTGTTCCCAATACAAATACAGTATATGTTTGGTAAAGATACTCAGGTACTAAGTTAAAGTATAACAGGTTCGGTATACCATGTATTAGAATTTTACCCCCATATGTTGAGGAAATGCAGAACCTAGAAGGTGGAGAGAGAAATACAGAATTTAGCAGGTGGTGAGAAAGACTACTAGGAGGGTAGGACTGGAGAGTTTGCCTCGTGTGGCACGAGGCTAAGAAAGCTTCATTTGTTCAGCTAAGCAAAAAAAAAGCTGATGGGGGATATAATTACCGTCTGTAACTGCAGCAGAGGAATAAACACATGGAAAGGAAAGAGAAAATATGAGAGAACTAATCTAAAACATTTTTATCTGAATTATTAAAAGCATACACTTCAAATGTATTTACATTTTATTCAATGAGCTTGTCACAAAGCTTCAGCTTTGTAGAAGACAAACATAAGGAAGTTGAGTACAAATTAATAATGAAAGATATGCAATCAATATTTTGTTTGGTATGAGGAACACTGCACATCTGGAAGGAATTATGTGTAGAAAAGGGGAAAATAGGGTTAGATGTAGGCCATAAGAAGGACTAAAAAAACCTAATTTCTACAGCAGTGTTAAAGAGGTAATAGGGATATATAGCAAAACAAACTAGCAAAGAGGACGTCTTACAGTTCATTAGAGCTAACCATTCTCATGACTTTCCCATTCCATTAAAAATTTATAACCGAAACCCCAAAAGTTAACTGTAAGTAACATGTAATCTTCTCACTTCCAGTTCAGAACAGTTGAACAGTTTTGAAGATGTCACTGCAAAAGTCCTTGGGGAAAAAGAAAAAAAAAGATCTACAACATGAGTGTTTAGAAAGCTTAGTCCTAGTATGAGTTCTCTGAAACAGATAATTTTTGTATTCAAGTGAGGGGATTTCTAGGCTAAACACCAGTGATCTGACTGAGATGCATTTGAATCTAGGTCATGACTTTTCTGCCAAATATAATTAAAATTGTATTGAAATCATGCAAGCTGCACTATTCATTATGCATTTACAGATGTAATACTGTGAGAATCACTGCTTCAGTTCTGTTTTGGAAGTTGACATTACCACAGCAAAAAACATGCTAAGCAAATAGATTGTCGACATATCAAAAAGTAAAAGCATGACTGAGGTTGAGAAAAGCAATTCCCTAAATTGAACTTCACCTGTAATTCAGCTACATGAAATTCTACTTAAATTAAATGCATTCTTGGTGAGAGTCTAAGAGATAAATTCTCAGCTGGCTAGAAACATAAAGTGATTTTTTTTTTCCTTTCCCTACTGATTCTGTAAGTTTTGATTTCTGCTCTTATTTAGAACTAAACCACATTTCTAAAGTTTTAAGTCCTTTATGAAACTTTACTTTCCTTTATGAAATATGTTCAAACATCATCTTAAATTATGAAATTTGATTTTAAACCTAAATGATCATCAAGAACAGCATAGATTCACAATCAGGGAAAATTCTCCCTGTGAGTTGCATGTTTTTGACAGGGTAAGTGTAAGCATACACGTACTTTACAACAGACATATACGAAATACACTTGCTCACTCTTGCTTACATTGGCTAATTTTTCTATGTTTCCTGCTCTTCTGGTTCAGCAAAATTCCATATTTTGAAACTTATCTTCTACATTTGTGCTTGTTGTCTGACCCCAAAATAGAGGTTTTATTAATCCAAATTTTAATTCAAACCATTCTTATTGGTATGTTGTCAAGTCTCAGGTTGAATTTCCCTTCGAGAAAAAATCTGTGTAATGGACGTGTCATTCACGATCAACTCTCTTCTGTAATATGAATCCAGATTATCTGTCTTTTTCTTCAAGGACAAGAATTGCTGGTCGTTAGTTTAATGACAAGAAAAGCACTTCCCATGTATCTATTTTTTTTTGTTTGTTTGTTTTTCTGTTCAAATAATACAATACATATCAGAGATTTCACTTAGCAGACAGTGATTAGTGTTTACCCAAAACTCTCTCATTATTTTTATGAAGTCTATAATCAATTTTATTTGCCACAGCCCACCAAAGAGTCACTTGTGGTTTTCAATAGTTGCTTATCTCCTTACAATGTGATTCTTGGCTGATGGCCTGGCAGAGGCACCTAGGTTTGGAAAGGTCAAAGAGAAATTTGGTGCCAAACTGATGATAAGCTGTAGGTGGGACTACTAATTTTCCAAACCACAGAAAATGATAGGAAAACCTTCCTAGAATATTTTTAAAATCTGTAAAATAATTGAAATGAAAAATATAAGTATTACTGTGACATAAAAATTGCAGGGAAGAAAAAAAAATGTATACTTTATCTGTAAATGTTTGTATTTGTCAGAATTTTTTTTTAACTGATACTAGTCAGTGAAATGACCATTTTCTATATTATAGATTCTGTTCAGTGAGCAGTGCAGCTCCTTATTTTGTGCTGTGCATGTATATGTCTTACGCAAATAAAGCCAATGCTGACTTGATGATGTATGTTACATTAGAAATTTACGTCAGCTCTTCATGTTTGGAAATCCTCTTGCAATCAGAAAAATGAAAAATAAATGTTCCTACAGAATATAGACTAACCACTCCTTAAACTGCACAGTTTAAGTACTACACAGTACTTTTCAGTTACATAGGAAATGAAAAACCTGGCAAAGGTAAAAGAATCATAGATACAAATGTTGTGGTTTAACCTGGCAAACAGCTAAGCACCACATAGCTATTTGCTCACCGCTCCCCTCCCTATCTGCCCCCTGCAGTGGGGTGGGGGAGAGAATATGAAAAAAAAAAAAAGTAAAAGTCGAGGGTTGAGAGGTTGAGCTATAGAGAGTTTAATAGGACAGAAAGAGGAGGGAAAATTATTATTATTATTATTATTATTATGATAAAGGAATATATAAAGCAAGTGATTCATAATGCAATTGCTCACCCCCCACAGCCTGAATTTCAGCCACACCCTGAGCAGTGTCTTCTCACCCAGCCAATCCCTGAAGTGTTATCGTTCAGCAAGAATGGTCATCATATGGTATGAAATATCCCTTTGGCCAGACTGGGTCAGCTTTCCTGTTTCTGTCCCGTCCCAGCTACTTGTGCACCCCCAGCCTCCTCGCTGGCAGGGCAGCACCAAGAAGCTGAAAAGTCCTTGGCTCTGTGTAAAAATTGCTCTGCAACAACTAAAACATCAGTGTCTTATCAGCATTATTCTCATCCTAAATCCAGCCACAGCACCATACTCTGTTTCAGCCAAAACCAGGGCAGCAAGAAAGCCAAAGGATTAAAGAACAGACATACTAATGGGAGCAGGAGGCAGATAAGCAGTCATCCTCACGTTCCCAGTCTTGGAAAATGACAACAGAACGTAAACAGGGCAGCCCAAGAAAGTGCAGTCCTGTACAAGCTGTTTTGGAGGACTTAAGTACTGGAACCCTATTCCCAGCTGCACTGGGAGCTGGCTGGAGCACTGCTCTCAGTAGCAACTTGAACTGTCAGTGCCCTAGGCACTTCATTCAGGCTATCTTTTGAGTCTGTGCATAGTGCAAGGCTCATAAAGAACTGTATCTACAGCAGATAAATATAGCGTAGCAGAAGGCCAGAGTTATTTATGGCCAGTTATGTGCCAGTTAGGAAGGTTAAGGAAATTTTGGAAGGAAAAAAAAAAAGGAAGTTGAATAACTTCCTGTTAACGTTCATTTTCTCAGGTCAAAAGAACATTTAAGATTCCAGAATAGTTTTGCCAATTTCTTTTATTTATTTATTTTTTTTTTCTAGGGGGTAAAATATTTAAGTTAATTCAATCTTCAACTCTGACATATCAGGTAGTCAGCTGAGACTGTTGCTGTGAATCCCATAGCAATAGCTGGAATTACAACAGTCCCTTATCCAGTTGCCTCTCTTTCCTTCTTTTCACAAGTAGTCTGCCCATACTATTGCCCTATTTTTTTATTATTGTTTTTTTCCCCAGAGGTTTAATTATCAGCCTGAAAAATAAAGTTTCACTCAAATTTGGGAGAGGTTCTGGAACAATTCTTTTTATTGACAACAGTAAAAATAAGAACCCCAGCATGTTTCGTGGTGTTTCTCTATCAGCTGTTGGCAAAGATTTTATGATATTGTTGACTATAATGGAAGGAGTTTTTCTTATGCTCCTGGACAAGCAGATTTTATTTATTTATTTATTTATTTATTTATTTTTCTGGACATTTTCATGACTGTAAGTATTGGTATAACTGCAAGTTATATTTTTCATATTCCAATGGATTAAATTTCTCCTTAAGGTTTTCATGATATTGGCAGACAAACAACAAAGGTTGCAGCCACACTTTTTATTACTATTTACAAGCTTTAAGTGATGAGAGCTAAAAGAAGAATTGTTTTTGCTGGTTAGTATGAAACCCAGCAAGTCTCAGCCCCAACAGCTTGGAAATGTCACCTCAGAGGATGCCGTGAAAATGGTGAATGGTAAACATACTGCAACATTAAATGTTTGTTAATAACTTGAGACTGCTATAAGAGTCATGAGACTGCTGTGTGGATACTCAATATCTGTGCACATCAGATAAATACATGATCATAGCAATTTCCCAGGATGTTCAGAATAAAATTAATTTAGGAGTGAAACAGACTATTGTTTATCAACAGCTGTGGTTTTGTACATGTATGCTCACTACCTGCAAGTTTTTATCATGGGATAAATAGAGCACCTTAATCTCTTATCATCCATCTTCAATATTTGTTCTTTGGGCTCCAGAAACTCTACACTTTCTCATTATTTTTTTCCTTCAGATGGGATCTGGAAACTAATGCAAACCAAGATAAAATACTAAATGGATCTCTAATTTGATACTCATTAAAATCCAATTTTATAAAAATGATAAGTGCATTCACATTAACCTCAAGGCTGTACTGAAGGCCCACTTTCAGCTGTCCAAGAGGTTAAATTCAGAGTAAGCACACATAATAAATGAGGTTGATATTAAAGCCTTCATTTTGAGAAGTTTATTTTAAATATATATGCTTTTCCAACTAATATATATTACAAATAGAATAAATTGGTGTGTAAATATTTATTAATGCATATTTTATGTGAATTGCTTCTGCCAATGTTTGGAGTTTAAGAGTCTCTATTGAGAACTGAACTCATTAATGTCATTAAAAAGCTTTTGTCTTCTCATAATTCTTGAAGTCTGTCAACAACTTCAAAGTTATCTGATATTTTGTGTGTGTGTGTAGTTTTCTTGGCCCTGACTTTCTCTTCTCTGCCACACTAAAGGTTGTTTTCTTAAAAACAGAGTGGAAGTCTAAAGATACTAAATTTCATTCTCATAAACGTATGACAATGCTCATAATGCTTATTAATGAATTCTCATAAGCATAACAGAAATGTCTTCAAAATCACTTCAAATAGAAAAACATACAATTTTAATTTACATTCTTTGAAAATATTGTTCTACTTCATGACAAAATCTTAGATATACTGTATGGTATTTGTTTCTATGTATTACATTGAATTTCAGCACCTTTTTTAAAACTAATTATGTGCTTCAGTTCATTAACTCATTGGGCCAAGACTTGAATTGATTTTACATTTATGATACTTAGAATGGAGTATATTTGCTGAAAAACATTGGCTTACTTGAAAAATAGCACTTTCTGAATGAGATATCCACAACACTTGCCGAGGCGACCGGCTCCGGGGCAGACGCGTGCTGCAGCGGAGCGCGGGATCGGGACAGGCAGGGCTATTTTTCGGGCATCGAGCCTACGTGAGGGAGCCGCCAGGCACCGGCAGCCCTCGTGAGGGAGGCTGACGAGGCGTAGGCGGGGCCAGCAGCGTCAGCGTCAGCTCCTCCCCCCGGCCGTTCAAAGGCAGCCCTTAGGGAGCGCGAGCGACCAGGAGCGCGGCGAGCAGGGCCGGCAAACAGGGAGTGACGCGGTGGGAGTGACGCGGCAGTTAGCGAGGCAGTTGGCGCAGGCAGGGCGGAGCGCTCACACCCGCCCATAGGGACAACTCCTCTAACGACACTCTCCCGTCAGCTGGGCTGCGATGGTCTCCACCAGGCACGGTGCTTTCTCTAGGAAGTCAGTGCACACCCAGACCGACTGCCCGTCCAAACATGCGGCAGTTCAGGTCTCCGGATGCGGGGAGTGTCTGAGCCTCTTGCTGCCATCGGCGGGGGGCAGAGAGACTGCTTGCGTGAGGTGCGAGCAGGTGGACGACCTGGTCCGCATGGTGGCGGAGCTCAAGGAGGAGGTGCAGAGGTTGAGGGATATCAGGGAGTGCGAGCGGGAGATAGACTGGTGGAGCGACTCCCTGCAGGACCGGAGGGAGAGGGACCAGGGCGAGACGCCCCAAAGGGGGGTGGACCCCCTGCCCTGTTGCCATCGGGCAGAGGGAGGGGACCTGCGAGTTGAGGAGGAATGGAGGCAGGTCCCTGCTCGACCTCGCAGGAGATGCCCTCCCCTTCCGGCGCCGCCTTCCCAGGTGCCCTTGAACAATAGGTTTGAGGCCCTGGAGCTGGAGAGACCGGTGGGTGAGGATGAGGTAGGAAGCCTACCCGGGAGGATGCCTGAGGTGAGGAAGTTGACTCCACGCCTCAGGACTGCCTCCACCAAGAAAGAAAGAAGGGTGATTGTTGTGGGCGACTCCCTCCTCAGGGGAACGGAGGGCCCTATTTGTCGGCCTGACCCCACACATAGGGAAGTCTGCTGCCTCCCTGGGGCCAGGGTCAGAGACGTTACCAGGAAGCTTCCAAACCTGGTTCGCCCCTCTGACTATTACCCGCTTTTGATAGTCCAGGCTGGCAGCGATGATGTTGAAAAGAGAAGCCTCAGGGCCATCAAACAGGACTATAGGGGGCTGGGACGATTGGTGGAGGGAGCGGGAGTGCAGGTGGTGTTCTCGTCCATCCCTACGGGGGAAGGGAGAGGCACGGAGAGGACATGGAAAGCTCATGTGGTTAATAGGTGGCTCAGAGGCTGGTGCCAGCATAGAAATTTTGGGTTTTTTCACCATGGGGAGCTTTACTCGGCACCCGGCCTGATGGCCCCAGATGGGTCTCTATCTCCAAGGGGAAAACGGATCCTAGGCCAGGAGCTGGCGGGGCTCATAGAGAGAGCTTTAAACTAGGTAAGAAGGGGGACGGGGCTCAAACAAGGCTTGTCGGAGCTGTGCCGGGGGAAACAATGGCTAGGCCGGGGAAGAAGGCGATGGCCCAGCTGAAGTGCATCTACACTAATGCACGCAGCATGGGTAACAAACAGGAGGAGCTGGAAGCCATTGTGCAGCAGGCAGGCTACGACTTGGTTGCCATCACGGAGACGTGGTGGGACCGCTCCCACGACTGGAGTGCTGCAATGCCTGGCTATCGGCTCTTCAGGAGGGACAGGCAGCACAGAAGGGGAGGTGGCGTGGCTCTCTACATTAGAGAATCTTTCGATGTTGTAGAACTCCAGGCTGCGAATGATAAGGTTGAATCCCTGTGGGTTAGGATCCGCGGGAAGGCCGGCAAGGCTAGCATCCTGGTGGGGGTCTGTTATAGACCGCCGAACCAGGATGAGGAGACGGATGAGGAGTTTTATAGGCAACTGACAGAAGTTGCAAAATCGTCGGCGCTTGTCCTCGTGGGGGACTTCAACTTCCCGGACATATCCTGGAAACACAACACGGCACAGAGAAAGCAGTCTAGGAGGTTTCTGGAGAGCGTGGGAGATAGCTTCCTGACGCAGCTGGTCAGTGAACCTACCAGGGGTGGTGCCCCGCTAGACCTTCTCTTCACAAACAGAGAAGGACTGGTGGGAGATGTGGTGGTCGGAAGCTGTCTGGGGCAGAGTGACCACGAAATGGTAGAGTTCTCTATTCTTGGCGAGGCCAGGAAGGGGACCAGTAAAACTGCTGTCTTGGACTTCCGGAGGGCTGACTTTGAGCTGCTCAGGACGCTGGTTGGCCGAGTCCCTTGGGAGGCGGTTCTGAAGGGCAGAGGAGTCCAGGAAGGCTGGGCGCTCCTCAAGAAGGAAATCGTGATGGCACAGGAGCGGTCCGTCCCCACGTGCCCAAAGATGAGCCGGCGTGGAAGAAGACCGGCCTGGCTCAACAGAGAGTTGCGGCTGGAGCTTAGCAGAAAAAAGAGGGTTTATAATCTTTGGAAAAAAGGGCGGGCCACTGAGGAGGACTACAAGGATGTAGCGAGGCTGTGCAGGGAGAAAATTAGAAAGGCCAAAGCTCATCTGGAGCTCAACCTGGCTACTGCCGTTAAAGACAACAAAAAATCCTTTTACAAATACATCAACGCGAAACGGAGGACTAGGGAGAATCTCCATCCTTTACTGGATGCGAGGGGAAACCTAGTTACTAAGGATGAGGAAAAGGCTGAGGTGCTTAATGCCGCCTTTGCCTCAGTCTTTAGCGGCAATACCGGTTGTTCTCCGGACACCCAGTGCCCTGAGCTGGTGGAAGGGGATGGGGAGCTGGATGTGGCCTTCGCTATCCATGAGGAAATGGTTGGCGACCTGCTACGGAGCTTGGATGTGCGCAAGTCGATGGGGCCGGATGGGATCCACCCGAGGGTACTGAGAGAACTGGCGGAGGAGCTGGCCGAGCCGCTTTCCATCATTTATCGGCAGTCCTGGCTATCGGGGGAGGTCCCGGTTGACTGGCGGCTAGCCAATGTGACGCCCATCTATAAGAAGGGCCGCAGGGCAGACCCGGGGAACTATAGGCCTGTCAGTTTGACCTCAGTGCCGGGGAAGCTCATGGAGCAGATTATCTTGAGGGTCATCACGCAGCACTTGCAGGGCAAGCAGGCGATCAGGCCCAGTCAGCATGGGTTTATGAAAGGCAGGTCCTGCTTGACGAACCTGATCTCCTTCTATGACCAAGTGACGCGCTTGGTGGATGAGGGAAAGGCTGTGGACGTGGTCTACCTTGACCTCAGTAAGGCTTTTGACACCGTTCCCCACAACATTCTCCTCAAGAAACTGGCTGCTCGGGGCTTGGACTGGCGTACGCTTCGCTGGGTTAGAAACTGGCTGGATGGCCGGGCCCAGAGAGTTGTGGTGAATGGAGTCAAATCTGGTTGGAGGCCGGTCACTAGTGGAGTCCCCCAGGGCTCGGTACTGGGGCCGGTCCTCTTTAATATCTTTATTGATGATCTGGATGAGGGCGTCCAGTGCACCCTCAGTAAGTTTGCAGATGACACCAAGCTAAGTGCGTGTGTCGATCTGCTCGAGGGCAGGAAGGCTCTGCAGGAGGATCTGCATAGGCTGGAGCGATGGGCTGAGGTCAACTGCATGAAGTTCAACAAGGCCAAGTGCCGGGTCCTGTACCTGGGCTGCAACAACCCCAAGCAGAGCTACAGGCTGGGAGATGAGTGGCTGGAAAGCTGCCTGGCCGAGAAGGACCTGGGAGTATTGGTGGATAGTCGGCTGAATATGAGCCAGCAGTGTGCCCAGGTGGCCAAGAAGGCCAACGGCATCCTGGCCTGTATAAGAAGCAGTGTGGCCAGCAGGTCGAGGGAAGTGATTGTGCCCCTGTACTCGGCTCTGGTGAGGCCGCACCTCGAGTACTGTGTTCAGTTTTGGGCCCCTCGCTACAGGAAGGACATGGACGTGCTCGAGCGAGTCCAGAGAAGGGCGACCAAGCTTGTGAGGGGTCTGGAGAACAAGTCTTACGAGGAGCGGCTGAGGGAGCTGGGCTTGTTCAGCCTGGAGAAGAGGAGGCTCAGGGGCGACCTCATCGCTCTCTACAGTTACCTGAAAGGAGGCTGTAGAGAGGTGGGGGTTGGTCTATTCTCCCACGTGCCTGGTGACAGGACGAGGGGGAATGGGCTAAAGTTGCGACAGGGGAGTTTTAGGTTGGATGTTAGGAAGTACTTCTTTACCGAAAGGGTTATTAAGCATTGGAACGGGCTGCCCAGGGAGGTGGTGGAGTCACCATCCCTGGAGGTCTTTAAAAGACGTTTAGATGTAGAGCTTAGGGATATGGTTTAGTGGAGTACTTAGTGTTAGGTCGGAGGTTGGACTCGATGATCTTGAGGTCTCTTCCAACCTAGAAAAATCTGTGAATCTGTGATTTAACCTCCACAATTTCACCATTGTTTCCATTTTCTACGGAAATTTGTAGCAAGAATAATTAAAATCTGAACAGAATATGAGTAAGCAAATTAAAAACTGTTGGTATGAAAATGCTGTCACTATTTTCAAAATATACCTTTGCAAGCGCTTCCTTTTCATCCATCCCTTGGGATACATGATCTCTGACAATTACTCAGTGAAACAATTGCTTCAGCAAGTACCCATCTTTTGCCAGATCCTCTTTTTTCATCTGCCTTTCCGCATGCTGCCTGGACTATTATTGCACAAGAAAATGTTCACTCCTTGTATTTGTAGGAGCTGAGCTTTCACATTGTGTGATGCGTTGTAGATGATGAGGCCAAATCTCACCAGGCTCTGCTGCAGTTGTACACTTTGAGCATTATATTTGTTCCTACATTCTCCTTGGCAAGGACTAATGTTTGGTTATCAGCAGAACAAAAAATAGGTTTTGGGGGCAAATATTTAACATTCTTATAATCTTTTCTTTTCCATAATTTATTTTTATATATTCTTTGTCCTAAGTACATAAAATTGTTAAGAAAGTACATTTATTTATTGGTTTGTTTATTTTTCTGAGGGATGAAAATAAATAGAAATGTTCCTATTCAAATTTCAAAATATTGCGATAAAAAATTGTGATAGACTTTCACACAAACATTATGATTATTTATATTGTTATGAAAAGGCAAACAATCAGCAGAATTATTTAAAAGGTTCAGTGCAAATTGTTTTCTGGCAAGGACTCTATGTTGTTCAAGGCTTCATGAATGCTCTTTATTTATTAATTACCTGAGGAAAGAGAAAAGGATAAAATTTATTCTGCAAGATTCCTCATTCTTAGCTACATCTCAGAAGTCCTGTCAAGGTGTTGGGTGTCTTGTTGCAGGTTGGTAATTTGCACATCATCTACCACTGCCTCCACCTCACAGGCAGGAGCAATTGGGAAGTAAATGCATTAATCAGAATAGAAAAATTAATTGTGTGCCTCTTAAGAGTTTAATACTAATCCAGAATGGTATTTTAAATATGAAATGCAAACATTTATTTTCTCAATAATCTCAGGAAAAACATATTTCCTGAAGAGCAGCACGTTAACTAACATTTTATTCTCTCTGCCAATAGGTGGCACTAGAAATTTTCACAAATAAGTCAAATGAATTTAACCTTCAATTTTTAGCCATCTAAGTAATCCTGTATAAACATATTCCCTGTATAAAATGTTTTGGAAGTATCACTAGATGTATCATTCAATTATTTACAATAGTGTAATTCTATTGTTTTGAGAACAGTTGCTAAAGAACTATAAATGCACAAAAGCAGAATTTATGCTGTAATTTAAGTTACTGTTCATGCTTTTGACAATGGGAGATGTTTTTGGTTTTCTGTTCTCTAAGTTTACTTTTCATCATTCTCTTATGATCTTATTTGTCAGAGTTGCTTTACAAACTCTTTAGGATGTTTACCAGAACATGACAAATTCTGTAGTTTCATTATTTTATGCACATTTTCCACAAATTTTGGCCATTCTTGCTCAAGGGAGGAAGTAAATGAAAGACAAGAATCTGTCAGACAAGATTTCTGCTCAGGACAACACTTCAGTAGAAGGATGCTCTTGCTAGATTGCCTTCCTTTTGACATAGGGTCTGATGGCTATATGTTCCTCACAAGGAGGATGTATCTGTGAACAAGCTCTTTGGCTCCTTTCCAAAACAGCTGTAGTAGGCTGATCTCCAGGGCATGATGCAAATGAACTTCTGCTGGTTCCAGTGAGAGATGGGCGTCATTGAGAGCATCTGAGAAGGATGTAGCTCTAGCAGGAAATGGAGTATGTATGTTTTTTCTCTTTTTAATTGACCCTGCCATTAAAAAGTCAGTAGCTTTATGCAACTGAAATCTGAATAAAAAATAACTATCCTTCCTCTTCTGACCTTGTTGATGGTAATATATTTTAATAGACCGAGGCTACAACTGTTCTTTGGGCACCTAAGAGGGATCTTGCGATATATTTGCAAAGGTGCAGTCTAGTGAAAACTGACCGCATGGGAGCCAAGCTGAAATTTGAAACTGGATATGAAAGAGAATCCAAAAATAAATAAATAAATAAATTGATAGTTAAATAAATAAAAGAGGAGAGTTTAAGGAAATATGGGAAATCCCTTCATAGAAATGGAAAAATCAAATTAAAGGGAAAAAAAAAAGACTGTAGGACAAAGAATAGTATATGCAGTATGAAAATACAATGCAAAGAAGTACTGGAATGAAAATGGAAACAAACAAACAGACAACAATGCAGCAATGTCAATTTGCTGAATAGCCTATTCAGCAAATTAAAGGTATTGCTAGAAGCATACATCTCTCAGCATCCAGGTGGCATCTGCTGAACAGCATGTTAACGGATATTCTTATGTAAAAACAGTTTCCTCTGTACTCTGTAAACAGTACCCCTTCTGTGAGTAAAGAAACAAAGGATAACTTTGGCAGAGCACTTGGCAAGGTGAGCTCTTATTGTGCTTCCTGCCCCCAAAACTGTCTAACAAGGTTCTGGCACAGTGCTGAGCTCTGCTAAACAACCCCACTGATCAGAAAGTCACCATAGGTAGTCTTCAGCTGGTTCACACTAAATATGTTCTCAAGACTTCTGGTTACCTCAAACTGCCTGAACAAAACCCAGCCATAACAACTTGTGAAAAAACACATGCAGCAGGTTGAGGCTAGTGCTGAGTGTACCATTTTATTTGAAAGAATTAGTTCATGAAGAAACTATCTCCAACTGGTCAACAATGTTCTCTCTTTGGGGCTCTTAAACAAGATTGTAAACTGGTCAGCGTCACGGACGGGCTTCCACTCCTGGCCCAGATGAACACAGAGACTATACCTGGAAGCCAAAGACTTACCTCTATATGGGCAAACTGGTACCATTCCCACTTACAGTAAACTCTCCCAAAATTAAATTTTACTTTCATTTTTTTAATTAAAGGACTAAAATCAAACTTTATATATAATGTGTAAAAGTTGACACCATATATTACGGATTTTGCTCCTTTTCAGATGCTTCAGTTAGTGATGAGTGCAGAACTGGGAATTACTGAAGACTGAGGATATTGGCTGAGGCTGAGGGAGAAGAGGGAGATTTCTGGGCAGAGCTGAGCCTGCAGCAGCTACCAAATGCCACCAAGAGCATGCAGCAGTTGCACCAACTGCCCTTATGTTTCTCCAGCAAGAAATGGGAGCCCATCTTCCTTGAGACCCCAGGTAGCAGAGAGGGGTGTTTTATCCTGCAATTGTGCAGTCTGTTATCCAAGGCCATTCTTATACCCTGGAGCATCTCACATCTGAGGCAGAGAAGTGCAAAAAGAGAGAAAGGCAGTGGGATCTTCTTGGGATCTTGTTTGAGATCTGTGTCTCTGTGTCCAAGGTGCTTCCAAGTCACCTATGTATCTGTTCCTTAGCAAAGAATCTGGACAGCTGTTTTCTGGACAATTTACTTGTGACAAGAATTGCACATATTTAACACTAGCATTGCACTATATTGATAAGCACAATACAGGAAAAATATATAAACAAAATCAGAACAGAGCTAAGCATACAAACAGTATTTCTCAAATGGCATAAGTTGTTTTCATATTTTCTTACAGATTTTAATACAATTTACATTGACATCTGACAAATGATTGCCAGAAATGTTTATATGACATTCAATATGTTACAAAGTTTTATAACAGACTTTGCAATAGCTCTGATATTAAATTTACATCACCAGACTTTTTTTCCAAATCAAATGACAACACTTTGAAAGCACTAAAATGATTACCAGGAAGAACCATTAAAAAAATCCAATTCATTTTGTATTTTTTAAAGACCTCTGCTATTTACTGAGGTCCCCATTTATCTCAGAATTTTGAAGTTGTTATGTTGTCAAAGCTTTCACTTTTGATTAACATATGTCTTCCTGAATATTAATTTGCATTTTGAAAAGCATATTTTCTTAAATTTATTTTACAGAGTCCTATGAAATGTCCTTTTAAGATGTTTTAGTACAGAAAACTTTTTATATTGTTAACATTCCTATTTTATTTTTTACTTAATGTTTTCAGTCATAATTTTTCAAGCACAACAGAAAAGATCTGTCTGTTGTTAGAGGCTACTATTGCTAATATACATTGACTTAATTCTTATTATTGCTGCTGCTCGTTATTCAAATGTGCCCATTAGTATAAAACCTTTCTGTCATTATAGGCACTACAAAGCACTCCAGGATTTCTTATCACCCCTTTCAGTATTGCCTTTCAGCAGCTTGATTATACATAGCAGGGCCCAGTTCCCTTCTGCCTTTGTGCATTTTCTAAGCAAGATTTTACATGCCAAAAGCTACAGTATGCTTCTTATGGGAACAGAGGTAAGCTGTGGAGCAGGATGCTTTTGCTGACCCAGTCCAGCTGTTCTCTTCTGTTCTTCACTGCTGGAACTTTGTTTCTTTTCCAGCCTGTGTTGTTTATGTGACTTCAAGCAGGATTTTGTCTGCAAAGCAGACTTTAAAACCATTATTATTGTGACCATTTTGCTTAATAAAGTTCAGATTTGTATTTATTATAATGAATTAATAAAAGTGTGGTTATCTTACTACATTGTGTTAATAAGCTGAATGATTAATTTTGGAGTTTAAATCTTGAAAGATACATAAGCAAGGATTATTCATTGCCATGATGATTTTGACCTTGGATTTTATGACATAAAATGCCGATGTTACTGCTTTTACATGAAATTACGTCTTGCTTTTCTTCCAAGTCCTGAAGCTCCTGACAAAAATATATTCAGATACTTTATTCAGTAGCTTTGAATGTGTATTACCTGTCTGCTGGCTAAGCTAGCAATCATTAGGAGTTGCAGGCTAAGCCTGGGGAATCACATACCATGTACATTTTGTCAGAACATTGTCTTTTCCTTAACCTACAGAATACAGGGTTAGCAAAAATAAAATCATCATAAGGAGAATAAGAAAGATGGAAATGATTGATCATTGAACACAGTTTTCTTCTCATGTTTCTCTTTTTTTCTCGTTTATGCAATGACAGCAGCACTGACTACAAATTTTACAGATAGACTGATTTTCACAGAGAAAAATCAGATGACTTGTTTAAGGTCATCAGGCCTTGATTTTATAAATTACTGAGAGCTTCATGAGAGATTCTGAGAGTCCCCAGTCCCCACTGGACTGATGAAATAAATGTGCCAAATCTCCTCAGAAACATATTCCATTATGGATTTGTAAATCATCTGTAATACTCAATATTCAAAGCATCCTTTTTATGCACCAAAATTATATAGGAAGAAGGTAGTTTTGTGGCTATGAAGAGAATTACTCTCAGAAGCAACTTTTTTTTTTTTTTTTTTTCCCCTGAACCATCCTGAGCTTATTTTATGCTCGTAGATAAACAAGCATAATGTCCTGAGGCCCAACAGGTTCCACCAAGGCAAGGAGACAATGACCTACTGTGGGAATCCTGCCCTGTTTCCCCACTTCCAAAACTAGGAACTGTTATAGAAAAATCCTGGCAGACAATCTTTTCCATTAAAATATAAACCAATGAAGTGTTTCTATGATAATCTCATGTCCCAAAACTTCTCTTAAGTTTAAATGCACAGCTAATTGTTCTTCATGTGAAATGTCACTAAGTAGGGAAAAAGATTTCATTCTGCTTCAGTGGAATTGCAAAGTAATTTTCCCATGGTCTTTATGCTATTTAGCTTGAGCTTACAACTCTTTATTATATGTCATTAAATTCGTAAAACATTGATTCATCTCCTATGAGTGACTAGGTGATAAAGTGACAGATGAAATTCAACATTGATAAGTACAAAGTAATTCTCTCACAGAAAAACAAACCAAATTATACATGTCTAATGAGGGGCTTTAAAGTAACCATTACAACCCCAAAATAAGATCTTTAAGTCATTTTGGATAGGATCATAAAAATGTTACCTCAGTCCTTAGAAGCTGTTGAAAGAGAATAGAATGTTTTAAGAAAATGCAAGAGAAAGAAAACAGAAGCTGTTATATGGATATGAGACAGCAGTGTACTCAGGTGGCCAAGAAGGCCAAAATCATCTTGGGTCGTATCAGAAATAGCGTGGCCAGTAGCACTAGGGAAGTGATTGTCCCCCTGTACTCTGGTGAGGCCATACCTCAAATATTGTGTTCAGTTTTGGGCCCCTCACTACAAGAAAGAGTGGAACATGTCCAAAGAAGGGCAACAAAGCTGGTGAAGGATCTAGAGAACAAGTCTTATGAGGAGTGGCTAAGGGAACTGGGGTTATTTAGTCCAGAGAAAAGGAGGCTCGGGGAGACCTTATCACTCCCCAAAGGAGGTTGTAGTGATATAGGGATAGGTCTCTTCTCCCAAGCAACACGCGATAGGACAAGAGGAAATGGCCTCAAGTTGTATTAGGGGTGGTTTAGGTCGGATAATAGGTGAAACTTCTTCACTGAAAAGGTTGTGATATTGGAACAGGCTGCCCAGGGAAGTAGTTGATTTACTGTCCCTGGAGGTATTTAAAAGATGTGTAGAGGTAGTGCTTAGGGACATGGCTTAGTGGTAAACTTGGTAGTGTTAGGTTAATGATTAGACTAGATGATCTTAGAGGTGTTTTCCAACCTAAGTGGTTCCATTGTATGAATAGCTCTTTGGTATGAGCGCAGGTAAAAGAGATTTAGTAGAATTGTAAGAAGTATAAAAACAGGCAGGGAAGGTGGTCAGAGTTATAAAACAGCTTCTACTGAGGAATACTGGGATGGATTAAGGCCTCCTGGCCTAGAAAAGGGAATAATTTGGGTGTGACAAAAACCTCTAACATCAGGAGTGAAATAGAGAAGGTAAAAAGGAAAAACTTCGCATTTTCAACAATATAACTCTAGAGACATCAACATCATCAACATCCATGTGGTAAGTCTAAAACCAAACCCCACACTTTTCCACACAGTACATAACTACTGGGCTACTGTCAGAGGATGTGGGTGCTAAAAGTTTACACAGTTTGAAAAGTAATTATACATAGTCTAGGAATTAAAAAAATAAATAAAACCGTCACATGTAATACAAATCTAAAGATGCAATTTCTGTCTTAGAGAAACTCCCCGCCTTTCAAGTTGCAGAATGTTAAAGGTAGGAAAAACGTACCTACATATTTGGTCTCTTTTTATACCCTCATCTGAGCACCTGGCCGCTGTCAGATGTGATACAGGCCCACACTAAAAAGTTCAGTGCAATAGGAGGATTTCTTACATCAGTTCTCCTGTACATTAATAGGGCAGCAAATGAAAAAGCACCAGTAGAGAAACAAAGTCATCTTCAAACAGGTTTCTTATACTGTGTTCCTTGATGAATCAGAAATGGAGAAAGTGACTGGAGATTTCTTGGGTCAACTCACTCACTGAAGTAGGTAAGTCTGCTAAAAATAGAGGATCAATGACGATTTATTCTGTCTGAGAAGCTGTCCTATAAGGCATGTCGGCCACTACTCACACCATCACAGTGTATCTCAGTGAATAGCACAGTACCTGGCGTTTTATACACAACCATTATCTTGGCCTGAGAAATATAACAGAAGGTCTTCAACCCTGGGGCATGACTTTGGCCATTAGGCTGGCTGTTTATGTAGAGTTACCTGGTTTTAATATGAGCAAAACATCTGTATGCTTCCAGACGTTTCTAAGAACTATGAACTTTTTGTATTGACCCAAAAGACGGTGTCTCAGAACTGCATTTGTAACTTGACAGAGTGCTTTCTATGGTCCTAGAGACACCAAATACTGTCCAGTATTTATTATTACTAAATGTATATTATTACATCTACGATGATTTTTATTTATGATTTATATATGAAGAGGCCTAGGAAAGTTTGACAGCTCCCATATCTGGTTGTTCTTGCAACAGGCAGACCTATTCCATGCTGTCATGCTTACATTGCTGTCCTTCAGCTCCTGTTTTCATGGGAGGGGGCCCTTGTGTCAGAACCAAATTACATTTGCTCTCCATGGATCCGAAATCACCCTGAAATGTGGGATGGGCTGCTATAACTGCTTTTCTATTTAAGGAAATTAATATTTTCAGGCAGGTAGTAGGAACAACAACATCAACGACAAAAGGTAAATTTAACCTCCCTAATATTTTTTATCAACATCTTTGATAAAGAAAGGATAGTTACTGCTCTGGATAGTTCAGACATTTGTACTCAACGTATTAGTAAGTAGATCGTACTGCTTGGCTGGTAAGCTTTTAATATATTATTATTATGATGTAAAATAAAACCACTATTCTCTTCACAAGATTTGACTTGGAGCATACCCTGTATTGTCACTCTGTAGTCTATAGATTTTATGTGTAAACATAACTATGAAAAAATCATCTTGCCTAATTAATTATTAATTGTTATTTCTTCTGTTTCAAAGCAGACTGCTTCCAATTTTCTACTTCCTGCAGAGTGTCCTGACCTGTAATCAGTCTGGTAAAGGGATTTGTTAATATCTATTTTCAGGCATGTCAAATGCATTCTATATCAACCACAAAATACATTATTAAAAAAATGTTTGTAATATATGTTTGTCTATATTGCAGATTTTTCAGAATCTCAGGAAAAGCCAACAATTACTTTTTTTTTTAAATATGATTTTATGAATTTCTTTTAATTGATAATCTTTTGTTATTAAAACAGTATAGCTAAGCCCTTAAGCAGTCATTTGGACTTCTGAATTCAGGACTCATTACTTCAGACACACAACACAATCTATAGGAGGTGTAGTTTCTCTCAATTAAGAGACCCCAGCAGATATAATTATACACATTACTTGAGCTTCTTAGGGAGGTTTTTTTAATAATTCTTTAAACAGCTTTTAGTTAATTAGCACTGTTGATTTTTTTTTTTTTTTGGATCTATACAATATCCTTGATTATCAGAGAAATACAGAGAAATTTTTTGAAAGAAGAGTATGCTGGAAATAATAAATAAAACTAACTTTGTAGTTGCATTGCAGTCTTACATGTGACCCTTTCAGCTGATATTATTATGTAAGAGGCAAAACTTTAATTGGCAAAATCTCACCTTCTTGTCACATTCTATCTGAAAAATAGGGTGATGCACATCTTCATGAAAGAGACAGTGCTTCTTTTCTGTTTTTATTTGAAAGTGTCCAAAATAATATTCCTTTTGGTGTTGAGAGGTGGTAGTGGTTTGGTTGTTAGGGACATTATAAGATACATGACCCAAGCCAAGCCACCAAAGGGTGGCTGCCTTGCATTATATGAATATTTACTTACTACACATCAATCTGTCTCAATCTTTGTACTCATAAAGTGTATCTTCCAACAGTAGATTGGAAAATACACTTTTTCTAATGTTTATAAAAATAGTTCTGTATTTTGCAAGAATTGTTAATGTTGATGAAGCTGAAAAATTTGAATAAAATACAATGTGGATGTATGGAAAAAAGTAAAACTAAGATTCCTTGCCACTTTTTGAACACCAAAAGACATGGGAATTTTTGATGTTGTGAACAAATTATAAATTAACAAAGGAAGAACAATATTTTATTTTAGTTAGAGCTAAAATGTAAATTGAATATTAGATTTTCATTAATTTTTTTTTCAGATGATAAGCTGAAATGGTGTGAAAGGGAAAGATATCCACAGAAACATGAGTAGGTATTCTTACATACTACTTATTGTATACCAAAGGATATTTCAGAACTTGAACCCTACTATACCCTTTTTATTTTATTCTGCCTCCACTCCCCGGCAATGATTTGGTTTCTATGCTTACATTCAAACTTTTAAAATAAAAACGTAAGCTTCTTAATTAGATTGTGGCTGAAGATGAAAGCATTCATTTTACCTCATACTAATGCTCTGTGAATGACACCAATTATTTTGTGTCTAAATCAGCACTGCATAATAATTTAACATACTCACTGATTCTTCAGTTCCTTGGTAGTACTCAGACCTTCTTCATAATTTACCCTGAAATAGATATTAAGGCTTAGAGCCAATGAAAGTAAGCTATGGGTTATAGTATAATGGCTCTTATTTTATGACCATAAGTAATGGAATTATCTGTACTTGTTTTGCAATATTCCTTCTTTTTTCAGAGAACCATAGAAACGCTGAGGTTGGATGGGACCTCTGAAGTCCCTTGCCAAGAAGATCCCTAGTCCCTGCCAAGCAGGATCACCTAGAGCAGGTTGAGCAGGATGTCATCCAGGTGGGTTTTAAATATCTCCAGAGAAGGAGACTCCACAACCTCTCTGGGCAACCTGTTCCAGTGCTCTGTCACCCTTACAGTAAAGAAATACCCCCTCATATTCAGCCAGAATTTCCTGTGCTTCAGTTTGTACCCATTGCCTCTCGTCCTGTCGCTGGGCAAAACTGAAAAGAGACCAGCTCCATCCTCTCAGTACCCTCTCCTCAGATATTTATATACATTGATGAGGTCTCCACTCAGTCTTCTCTTTTCCAGGCTAAACAAGCCCTGTTCTCTCAGCCTGTCCTCATATGACAGGTGCTCCAGTCCTCTAATCATTTTTTAGCTCCTTATTAATAGAGACAAAGACGATAAGGAGTAGAATCTGTAGTCTTGTCACAAAAAGGAATCATCTTGCCAAGAATAATCTTGCCAAAAAAACACAGCAGATACTATTTACGATTTTCAACAGTGTAAATTTACTCTTTTTTTTTCCTCTATTCAGTGTTTTTTTCTTTCAACATCTGTAAGTGGAATATTGGGCTATTAAAGGGGGGGGGGGGGGGGGGGGGGGGAAGCAAAATCTACCAGGAGGAAAACTTTTTTTTGTTTTTTGTAGCTTTTAGGAAGGTGCCCATTTGTCACTGTGATAATCATTCATCTGCTCAGAATAAAGTGCACTTACTCATCACAATATCTTGTTCTTGCATACGGTAGTAGGCATACTCATCAGTAAGGTAGTCTGGGGATAGATCTAGCCCACCAGTTCTCAGTTCTGCAGTGGGTAACCACCACATCTTCTTTCCCAAGTGAAACAAAATGAAAATGTAGTCAAAAGCACAATAGTGATGCACTCAGAATAGCCAGTAAAGTCAAATAACCATTTATTTATATCTTGTAGGCTAGCCCAAAGGGACACCTCTTTAAATTATTTAATTCAATAGTGGACTGGTTTAGATGTATAATTCTAAACATTTATTTTAGTGGCTTGCTAACCATAGCCATTACTTTTTAATCATGTTAAAAATTTACACCAAAAAAAAAAAAGCAAATATTTTAATTTGATAATCTTTTACAAGAATACCTACCTTAATGTGTGCGCTAAAAGACGCATTAGCAAAGTAACAGATGGCAGATTCTTCCTTTCCTTGTTGGAAAATGGTCTTAGAAGAAAATAGGATGAGTACATGAATGCTATTTATTTTGGACTGAGCCTTCCTTGTATTTCTCAGAATAATACACTTGGCTTATGAATAATTATTCAGTAGAAGTCAATATTGTTTACATTGTTGTATCTTGAAATTTTGTCAGATAATAATATATGTTAGCTTACTGAAAGTTCTAGATTAAAACAAAAAAGTAAGCAAAAAGCAACGGCAATAAAATGACAACATCCATTACTAATACATTTCCTCAGCTAGTCGCTAAGCTATGGATTTTTTTTTCCCCGTTCTTTCAATTATACTATCTTCACTTCATTTTCCTTCCCACTAAGAGGATTATAGTTCATTTCTAAAATTAATTTATTGTCTATAAATAGTTGCATTTTGCTAGGTCCAGTCATTGAGTGTAATTTTACATACTGATTCATGCAATTTAAGTTAAGAAGGAAAATTTAGATTATTTAGTCTGATCTGTTCTATTACTTGGGCCATATACTTGGTTCATATTACTTGGGCCATATTTCTTGGGCCACACACAGGTGTCATACTTACCGGTTGAATTAGAAAACGGTGAATCCTTTTTTTTTTTAGTATATTGGTCATTACTTTGTTACATCTGCAGTCATAAAATAAATAAATACACATCAAATTGTAACCATTGGTTATTGATTAAGGTAACCCTTAGGATCTTGCATTCCTTCCCCTCTTTCAAAGCCCACATATTGGGTTTATTTCTGGAACAGTAAATAGAAAAAAAAAAATAAATTCGTTCTCAGGAATTGTAGAGGCTACTTACTGACACGTACTTGTACAGTGAACAATTTCTTATGCAGTTTTTGTCCATTCTACATCTTGGAATCTCATCTTCACTTCTCTGGCCCATGTGATTTGCAAATCTATTTTAGTCTTATTCCTTTCCCTCTCAGTCTCCTATCCTGTAGATGCAGTGTCTTTCTAGATGTGTAAGCTTGCTGCTGGCTACATTAAAAGTACATTTGAATCAACAGACTCTTGTTACGTATGATCTAGTTTCTTTCTCTGGCTTCTCTGAACTCACAATGATGTATTACTCTTCCAGTGTTGTCTATCTACTTTATAATTAAAAAATGGTATTATTTCATATTTTCTCTTAATAATAAATGGAAGCGTTGAAGGCTGTTGAGCTTCAGTGGAACCTTGCCCATATTACCTGACAATCCCATTTGACAACAGCATTTGAAAATCTGAAATATGACACTATTTTTAACATCAGAATGCTGGGTGCTTCTAAGTCAAATGCCTAGTGTCATTACCTCTAATAATCAAACCTGCAATTTTCCCAAATAATTAAACTAAAATGTTTGACAAGATGCATTTTTAGGAAAGTATGTTGATTGCTTGGATTATATTTCTGTTCTTTGTCTTATATTAATTATAGGCCTGTATATTCATTATTTTTTGAATCCTGTATGAGAACTCTCATTATTTTCCCGTGGGCTGATGTCTAGCTAACCTGCCCATAGTCACGTGGGTCATCCAGCACACCCTATTTGAATGTTTACAATGGCATACTTTATTCATTTATAATTTCTCTGCCATGCCAAGACTTAATTAAAATTGCTAACAGCGGGTCAGAGATCTCTTCTATCTACAATTCTGGTAAAATGGGGTGGTAATTTTAAAAATGTTTACTCTTAGTAAAGCCTCCTCAATTACAACTAGAAAAGCTTTGACATTATCAATTCAAACATAAAACAGAAAATATTACCGAATATTTCTGCATCATTAGGGAGAATGCAACAAGCAAGTGGTGGACTATATTATTAAGTTGGATTTTTCAGTCCAATTCTCCTTTCAAAACTTCTCTTCTTGTCCATATTTTTTTTCACAATACTTTAAAATCCACAGTCTCTTACTTTCGTGATTTTCTTTTTTTAGTGATTTTGCTTCCCCTCTGTTATATCTTTCTTACTGCTTTTATGTTTCGAATTGCTGCCCACACCTTGTGAAACAGGAAATACTTACAGCCAAAAATGCCTTCTTGTGGATGATGGACATTAAATTTGAAATGTTATTAATCTTGGTAATTTGTTTCTCTTTAAGTACTTAAGGATGAATCTGATTGATCAAGAGTATTGGCAATGAGATCGTGCCAATCATTTGGCAGCAAAAACAGCCACAGTGATACATGAATAATTTTTATCTGGTCATTCTGTCAGTTTCCAAAAATGTCTTCAATGCATTTACTGTCAGAAAAATGTCATCTATAAATTTTAGAAAGACATGCATTGCCATTGTATATTGGAAATCTGACACAGCTGATTTTCAATTAAAACCCTTTTCCATGTAAGACAGCTTGCTGATACAGAGAAATGGATACATATTTGAAAAAAAAAAAATCTATTTTTCTGGTTTAACTCATGGGCACCTGACAGCATCTCCTCCCATTCCCTTACCAGAATGTTGTCTTAATTAAGCATAGAAAAAAAAAAAAAGAGTTTAAATTTTCATGAATCCATGTTGTAGAAATACCTGCCATGGACACACACTCACCAGATTTTCATTCACTCTATACTATGCCTTGAAGGCTGTAACTAACTGTTGCAGCATCACAGCCATGTAGCACATCCTACCAGGACATATTTGTAAACATAGGATGATGATAAATTAAAAAAGAAGCATTTACTAATTTCCAATAACAGAGGTCTTTAGTAACAAGTTAAATATCTATGAGGAATGACATGTACAGTTGACCCTGTCTTGGTGCAGAGGGATAGACTGAGGAAGCACTGAGGTTATGTCTGACCTTTGATTTCTAGTCATACTGGCTGTTCTGGAAAGGATCGACACTTGCTTTTCTCTGTTCTGTCCTATAAAGGATAATCTTCTTGTCATCGACTATATAGACGTCTTTTACATTTTCAGTGACCAGATTGATAAATAAAATTCAGAACACGTGACAGGGCATTCACGAATTTGAGGGCCACACTGTGACTTATCTGTATTTGAAACTTCCTTTCCTTTCTTCAGTTATGAAATGCAGAGGTATACTGCGTTTAATCTGATTAAAATTAAGCAAACAGGTCAGATGGTCACAGAAATGCAGACTAGAGTGCCCCGCAGTATTTCTAAATCAAGTGCAACACAATTCTCAGTACACTAAGAGAATTTCTGGAACAGATAAATGAAGTGAGAGCAGTTGAAAATAATAACTAATTTATAAGGTTAGCAGAAATACTTCCAGCTTTAAATCTAAGGTTACAGTACAAATCTCAGAGAGAGTATGAAAGAAAAAGGAAGAACCAATAAAAAATACAGATCAGAAATTCAGTTCTAGGATTAAAACTCAGCTCTTTAACAACAGCATTTTGTTCAGGTCTGACACTAGCATACTGAGCTAACGCAGAATGTTAAAAGGTTACTTGAAAACCAAAAAAAAAAAACCAAAAAAAAAAACCAGTATCAGCCAAACCTTACCTTCACTGTTCACTGCAAGGTAGTTTGAGTTGTGAATCTTATTCTGGGTCTATAGTCCTAGCACATAGCTTTTCTTAGCTTTTGTATAGCTGGCTAATCCTTAAAAAAGATGTAGACAATAAGTAGACACAATATTGTGTCATAATAATAATAATACAGTATTGTGTAGACACAATAAGTAGAAAGACCTAACTCCGTGTTCCTGTTAAAACAGTTACACAGGTTGTAAGTATTTTCTTAACATGCATTCATCCAGTAAGAGAGTAACTAGTCAGGCACTATTGAACTTATTTCATTCTAATCTTACTTTAGACATGCACTAATCTCCCCATTCACTTCTTAATGACTTACTCACTACCATGACCCCACTTAAACAGTAATTTCTAGCAGAAAATGTGAAAGTTTCCACTATCAATACCAGGTGCTGTGGTTTAACTTGGAAGGCAATTAAACGCCACACAGCTATTTGATCACTCCCCACCCCAGTGCGATGGGAGAGAAAACTGAAAAGTGCTAGAATTTGTGAGTTGAGACAAAGACAGTTTAATATGGAAGAACAAAAAAAAAAAAATAAAAAAATGAAAGAAAAACAAACGAACAAAAGACAACAAGAAGAATAAACACAGCAAATGATGCACAATGCAATTGCTCATCACCTGATGACTGATGCCCAGCTGGCCCCCAAGCAACAGTAGCCATGGCTAACTACCCCTAGTTTTGTTGTCCAGCATGACTCCATATGGCACAGAATATCCCTCTGGCCACTTTGGGTCAGCTGTCCTGGTTCTGTCCCCTCCCAACTTCTTGTGCACCTCTAGCCTGCTTGCTGGCAGGGCAAAATGAGAAGCTGAAAAGGCCCTGACTTAGTGTAAGTTCTGCTCTGCAACAGCTAAACATCAGTGTGTTATAAACATTATCCTAATATCAACATTATCCTAAATCCAAAACACAGCACAGTACCAGCTAGTAGGTAGAAAATTAACTCTATCCCAGCTGAAAGCAGGAGACCAGTGTTTATGGTCTGCCCTTAAATAAAACAAAAATGCCAAAGGAAACTAAAGGTAGAATGAGGTGAAATTTGGCTGCTTAAAACCAAGACCAGTTTTCTTTGGACTTCACTATCTGGAGAGCTTGAGGCAATAGGCACTCTCAGGGCATGCCTGATATGCTGAAAATATGGGGTTTTTCACAAAATACAGCATGTGGTGTGAGAAAACCTAGCTAAGTCTCTTTACGAAATAGTGGAATGATTATAAAAAACCTTGGGTTTATTATACTCCTCTGCTTGAAGATTATAGGGTGGTAGAAAGTGGTTTCAGAGTGCCATTGCTGACAGTGTGCTTGCTGCTGGCTACTCATTGGAAGTAAACAGATGTATGGAAAAGAGAGAAGCTGGAAAAGAAAGGAAAGATGAAAAGAGGAACACAGAGGGGAGTGACAATGCTGCTGTTGACTCCTGAATTCCAGGAATATTTCAGCACATTTGTGCTGAAATGAATTAACTGTAGTTTTGACCAAAACTATGACCGAAACTCGAACCTCTCCCCTGTTGCTTCTTTTTTGGTTCCTTAGATTACTTCACTATTTTTCCACTGGTGCAGTGAATGTTGAGTCTTGGGCATACACAGTTGACTTCTAAGGCACTCTGAAAGTGTACGTTGTGACAAAGCTTAAAAACAGGTGTTTAATGAAAGTCTGATATTTTTATTCTGACTGCGCAAGTAATAACTCAACTACTTTGCTATGTTTATTAGTAAGTGTGCATATATATTTGTGTTTGTATATGCACGTTTCATTCTATTTTAAATTTTAGTTGCTGTAATCACAATTATCTCACATCTGAATCACAGTACCGACTACAACATGAATAAAATTTATGACTTTAAAATTAGTCAGTTATTCACTATGTCCCTTTCAAAATGATGAACCTATGTACAAAATGAACAGCCTTTTCTCTTTGGAAAAATCTCTTGACCCTTTTATTGGCTATTTTTGTTAGATTTTTAGGTCTTTCACCTTTTCCCTCTGCACTTGAGTGCAATTTTTGGAAGCTAGGTGTCACTCACATCCTTAAAGAAAATACTTCACCTAATATTGACTGTGCGTGGAAACTGAACATGAAAGTGTATAATTTCTGGGGTCACTTCCCTCAAGAAATGGAAAAATCTTCCTTCTTCCAGCTTTTTGATTTTCGGACTGTCATTTTCATTCAGTGAAGTCACAGGATAAAAATTCATTCATTGAAGACCTGCATATCGATCATAGTTATTTCTCCACAGATGAATCACTTTATCCCTTTGTTCTGATGTTTCTGTATCTTGAGAAGTGCTTCATCAGTGTACTGAGTTACTTTAACTACAGCAGGAATCTAGTGATGACACAGGAAATAATCCATCAATTGATATAATGGTCATAAAAATATCGCACATATGAATAAAGTTAACATAAATAAGTGCAGATGAATCATGAATGTCTTTGGTCAGGTTGTCATTGAAGAAACATCTGTGAAATGAAAGTGCTACTGCACAAGTGTATTATTAATGCAACTACACAAAAATGGATATTTCTGAGGTTGAGAAATGCTCTACCTCACTTTGAGCACTTTACAGCACTTGTCATTACTACACAACAGCTATTAAAACATTAAAAAAAAATCTAAGAATTGATTGTATCTTTAACCCACTGATTTTCTTCCAACATTCTACCTTCTACCTACATCAGCTAAATAAACTTTAAAGGTATTTCCATAGCTAAAATAACTTGCCAGAATATTTTTCTTGTTAATTTGTTTTATTATTATTATTTTTATATTATTATTTAAATTCTAATGGATTTTGCTGAATGGGGCAGGCCCAAATGCATACAACAAATATGAATACTCAAAGCGTGCATTTATATACATTAGTCTGTCCTGAGAGGCAGACTTTGTGTATACTTGGGCAAAAAGTTTCTTCCAGAAGTGGATCAGACTATTCTTAACCTGAGGTTACAGTCATGTATCTGATCTTGAACAGATTTTCAGCCTCTGCTGCAGGCTGTGGAATACTTTGCACACGCAGATTCATTGTTCTTAGGCCACTACAGGTCAATAAAAGCCGATTTTGGACAAGCAGTATTAGTTTTCTCTGTTAGAAGGGCACTGTTAGGTAAAAACACTCTCATTTGTTTCTCTGAGGAGTCTACCCTAAACCTTGCTCCTACGGAGGAGACAGCATGTGCAAAGAACTGAAGGAAAAAAATTAACTGTCATAAAAATCATAACTTCCCAAATAAAATAAATCCAATATAGTAGCCTTGTAAAACAGCAAATCTTGAATATGTTCAAATGAACATGCTATTCATGGGATTTTGCTATGAGGCAACAGCTGAGGTAAATCTTTAAAGCATCCTGTGGTGAGGCAAGAAATAAATGCTGATTTTTCTAACGCTGATCTGCTGCTGTTCAGTGCTATGTTTTGACTGTAAAGTGAGAGGGAAGCTAAAGTAATCTGAATCCATCTCCTGCACAAATGGAATTATGAAGAATGCTGAAAAAAAGGACCTATGGATAGCTTGTGAAAGCACAGAATCATTTTAGAATCATAGAATCATTAGGGTTGGAAAAGACCTTCAAGACCATCTGGTCCAACTTTCCCCCTACCACCAGTATCACCCACTAAAACATGTCCCTAAGCACCATGCCCAACCTTTCCTTAAACCCCCTCAGGGGCTGTGACTCCACCACTTCCCTGGGAAGCTAGTTCCAGTGCCTGACAGCTCTTTCTGAGAAGAAATGTCTCCTCATTTCCAACCTAAACCTCCCCTGGCGCAACTTGAGGCCATTCCCTCTTGTCCTATCACTAATTACCTGTGAGAAGAGGCTGACCCCCAGCTCCCCACAGCTTCCTTTCAGGAAGTTGTAGAGAGCAATAAGGTCTTCCCTGAGCCTCCTCTTCTCCAGACTAAACAACCCCAGCTCCCTCAGCTGCTCCTCACAGGACTTGTGTTCCAGGCCCTTCACCAGCTTTGTAGCCCTTCTCTGGACACGCTCCAGGGTCTTGATGTCCTTCTTGTAGTGAGGGGCCCAAAACTGAACACAGTACTCAAGGTGTGGCCTCACCAGAGCAGAATACAAAGGGACGATCACCTCCCTGGTCCTGCTGGCTACACTATTCCTGATATAAGCCAGAATGCCATTGGCCTTCTTGGCCACCTGGGCACACTGCCAGCTCACGTTCAGGTGAGCATCAACCAACATCCCCATATCCTTTTCCTCTGCCCAGCTTTCCAGCCACTCTGCCCCAAGCCTGTAGCACTCCATGGGGTTGTTTCGACCAAAGTTCAGGACCCAGCACTTAGCCATTTTAGGAATCTGTCAAAGGACCTAAATATTAAAGCAGGTTAGAAGAAACAGTAAAACATGAAAAATGATAAAGTCCTAGAAAATAAAGAGGGCTCATCCATATATTTCTTCCCATGCTGCTTTACCAACAAACAAACAAACAAAAACTTTCAAATAAAAGAAAAGCAGGGGAAAAAAAATATATAAAGACAGTTGTCTCTTAAGATAGTGTATTTACAAGATTGATCTCTGGCAAACTGCAGTAATTAGTCTATTTCTGTGTACAGCTATCTGTATTACCAGTACACAGATAAAAGTTCTAATCTCTCTTAGTGTTTTGTACTGAGAAACCTGTGTGTTAGGAAGAGGTCCTTCACCTCTGAGTGCTGGAAAACCTCAAAGATGCAGACAACTGAGCATGCCAGCACTCTGGTTGAGCTGCTGGGAGAAACAAGCTAAACCAGATCCCTGGGGAAAGGATGCTATATTCAGTAGGAGCCTGTAGACAAGGTCTTTCAAGATGGATCAAAGTCCATGCAGATGTTTGTACTCACTATGGACTTAAACCAGACACCAAGCCCTGGAAGGAGAAAAGCTCAAGCTCTTGGTTCTTGACTTGCCTTTTGGCTGGACCTCTGTGGGCTGTGAGCCAGAACTGGTGGGGCAGATTGTTCTTCAGCTGGCTCAACAGCTCTTATTCTGAGCACAGCCCTAAGCCCAGGCGGACATTTCAAATCAGAGCTGTAACAAGCCAGCTAAATGGAACAAGAGCTGGCAAGAGAGCCTAGCAGGTTTGAGCTCACTCTCAAGGTACCATTCACTCACCTGCTGGACAGATACACCTTCAGAGACAGAGGAGCAAAGAAAAGGCTGAGGATATCATATCAAATTATACTATGAGTACATCAGGTCAAACACCAGCTCTTATAGAAGTGTAGCAAGCCACAGAGAATTCAGCAATACAGAAATTATGTCTTGAACAACATCAACATGGTATACCATAAAAATTATACTACACTTTTCATGATGGACAGCCTTTTTGCTGTTTCTTTAGTCTGTCCGTTTTCTCTCCATGCTGATTTTTGTACCACTTTACTGGAACTCATATTTCATTATCATTGTAGAGATTTTGAAATCTCTCTTTTGTTATTTAGAACCTGACAAATCCTTTCAAGTTCTTGTCCTAAATATCTACACAAGGAATTAAAATAGAGCTACATCTCACCAAAATATTACTGTTTCTGTTGTTTTAAAACTGAGCATCCCAAGGGGAGTGTCTGTAATAGTCTTCATATAAAAAGAAAAGAAAATAGTAACAATAAAAACCCTTACCTGGTAAAGTTAGTGTCTTCTATTGATCTTGCAAATATGTTCATCAGAGAAATACAAAGTGTTTAAAATGATTTCTGGGTAAAGCACTGCATACCATATTGCAACATAAATGGTCCCCAAATAGGCATCTTTAAGAAGCAGTACAGACAAATAACTCGTTAGAGAAACTATTTTAAAATAGTTTCTTTTTCTTCTTTGGAGGAATGTGGTATTATTGCCCTAGAATGATTTAATTCACCCTAATTATATTCTGTTTGATATCTGCAGCTGTCTTGGAAGCAGGCTTCTGCTATGTAAATCCAAGAGACATTTCTCATTTCATTTGAAACCCCAACGTGCTCTAATTTTCAAAGGAATTATAAGCTGGTCTGTGCTTATGCTCATTGAATTTTTCAGAGGAATATCAAAAGAATGCAAAATTTTCTGAACACTATCACTTACACAAACTCTATTCACTCTGTTTCCTTCATAAATGTATATACATAATATACAGTATGTATTGACATTGCAGCGTTAATGAAAAAGTTGTGCAGATGCATGGTAGTACATGACCAGAAATGTCTTTGTTTTGAAATGCTCATAGAGACATTAATCAAAATTGCCTTTTTCTGTTATTTTTGATTTTCGTTTTACTTCAGAACAGATGTGAAGTTGTGTCATGAACAACTTTTCAACATATCCAGTAAACAGTACCATTTTGGCTGACATCGAAGGAGGACCATAAGAGGATACATTTCTGCCAGAAAATGTGTTGTATGTGCATCCTTCAATGTCTTTGGCAGTAGCTGTCCATATTACAGTGCCACATTGCATAATACACATAATGATGATGCACCGGAATTTGTAATTAAATATTGGCTCACGGCTGGTCACCAGAAATGACAATCAGCAGACACTGGTATTTATCGTGGAATACCACCATCAGTTCCAGGCAAGATGGCAAAGTGAACTGACATGGTGTCAGAAAATACAAGTGCCTGTTAAATGTGTGAACAGTCAGTAAGTGATAGCTTCCTGCTGCTCTCTACAAATTACCAATCAACAAAAGAGAGCAGTTTGCTTTCTCCTACTCTGAAGGAAAATTTTCCTTTTAGTAGTTTTAGCAAGGATTACAGATTTTGTGGAGAGAAAAAGAAAGGAAGTCAAATGCTTTTCTTCAAATAAAACTAACTTCAAAAGGTAGAATGCTAACCAGGGATTAGAAAAATAAAAAAAAATCCATCCATAATTGCTACAGTTTTTGCCAGATGAGCTCAATTTGTAACTATAATTCCGTTTTGATGCCACACCATCTTCAAAGAAATAGGTTGTAGTTAAATTTAACATCAGGAGTCTTAAACTGGGCACTTCATGGTCCACCAAAGAAGCCAGTTGATTAGACCCAGTTTTAGACTATCCAGTGCTTCCCAATTTCCCCTTCCTCCAGCTGGCCAGCTTAATCTTTGGTCTAACACAGAGAAATTCCTTTGTGTGAAACAACTTAATCCTGAACTATATTCTGCTATAGTGGCAGCAGGAAAAATGGAAATTATTTATCTACCCTTCGCAGTTCAGCATACAGAGGTGCATAGCTTGATCAGGCAGTTGATCTGAGGAGCACAATGGGCAAGTTTGATTTCTTGCCTCTATTCCCAGATCTCCCACACATCATAACCCATAAACTTTTATAAAGGGACAGCACCACAAATAACAGGACTGATCTTGTTCTCCTTTGGCAGGAACAAAGAAGAGACTTTGGCCATTAAATCACAATCTACCTAAACCTCTCATATCCCAGTTATTAAAATAAATTCTTAAATCCCAGATGCTTCTTTTATCTTCCTCCTATTCCAGCCTGCCATGCTAGTTGCTGTGATCCCCATTGCTCCCAATCCTCTTCATGTACAGTGCAGGGAAGAAAGGTTATTAACACCTGAGTAAAAGATCCAGTTTAATACATACATTCCTGGAATTAAAAGTTATCTTTTGGATCTAGCATTAGACATGAGAATCAAAGAAAGGCTGTAATGATGTTAACATATACTACTGGATATTCTGAAGTGAACTTTTTGGAACTGTAAACTTCCATTCACAAAATAAGACATCAGAGGTTATAAAAATATACTAAGCATCAAGAAATAAATGATACATTGGGAAAAGAGATTAAAGCTAAAATGTCTTAACTTTTACATATTTTTAATAAAGGAAGCTTCATAAATTTTAAACACATGCAAGATTATTCTTCAGAGAGTATTTCAAAATTACATTTAGGGAATGATCAGGAAAGAAATAACACTCAGATATTTGCTAACCAGTTGTAATGTGCAAAGATCTCAGGACTCAGAATTAAAACTGTTTTCTGTTAAATTTCAGTTTGGATTTCCCTTTCTCCTAGCAAAATGGACAGAAGTCATGAGTAAATATAAATATCAAAAAAAAAAAAAAAGTGTATTTTCAACTGCATACAAAGTTGAGAAAAGAAGCCAGGAAAATAAGAGTACTCAATGTCCATGGAAAATATTTAATAAACTCATATGCAGTTTATTATCTTTCCTAAAATATGCGTATGAGTTCATTACGCATGAGTTATATGAGTTATAGCAAATGCTGGAACTACAGAGAAGTTTTATGTGACCATAGAAACTTCTTAATAGTACTAACATATTAAAAAGTCGTGATGCAGTAACAGTGTAATGAGGTCCTGAAGTGGAATTTTGAAGTATAATAGACAGTGGATAATATTAAGTTCATGTTGCCAGATGCAACTACTAGAGTTTATGTAATGGAACTATGTTCACTCATTTTGTACTCTCGACAGCAGACTGGAATACCTACATGGTTAATCTGGTACAAGGGAAAGGTGCACCATAACCTACAAACACTCTACAATCATCTGTTTTGGTGAAAGAAAAAAACAACTTCTGCATAAATCTTCACTTAAAACAGTTGTTACTGTGTTCAACCCCCAAGTGCCTTCATCTGCGTACTTGTCCATGATGGCAGCATTCCTCTAGAAAACAGCCATGCTTGATGTAAGGCAGGAAGGGATTTTTTTTTTTTAATTCAGCTGATATGCAAATTGTATTTTGATGAAGATTTTACAGTAGGTCTGGAGATGTAATTTGTACTTTTCAAATTCCTGTGGCAGACAGAATATCTTGCTGAACAGAGTAGTCTGCTTTAATCTTAGGCTCAGCAATTGCCAAGGATTACATGATTTAGACTGCCGATAGCATCTTTAACTAAATCAGGACTTGATGAGACCCTTTTCCTTGTATGTCATTTACAGGGAAGAGGCAAAGGGTATCTAATGTCATCTCTAGCTAAATCCAAACATTTAGAAAACTGTATGTAAAACCTCTGACCATCTTTTGAAAAGGAGCCTATGCCAATGGAAAGAGCAGTAAAAAGTATCTACAGAACACAGAGGTGTAAGGAAAGCAGGTGGGAAAGATGCACAGATGTCTGAAGCAGAATTTTATCTTTGTCACACCAGAGGGAAATAAAGATGAAAATGTAAAAAGAATATGTTTTTCTGTGCAGCTCCATTAGGATTCCCAAGGATAATTAATTAATTAAAAGAGAATATTTGAAATGATTCATGAAGGTAGGTGGTGGTAGTCTTTGTGAAAACCATGGTTTCATGGCTATACAAACAAACAAATAAACACACAAACAAACAAAAAGGCAATATGCTTGTTGTACACAGCATGGTAAAACTGATGCAGGTAAAATTATTTTGTTTTTGAAAAAAATAATAATCATGCAAGCAAATGCAAAGAACCTGGAGTTATAAACTCTTTGTTCCATCTTCCTACAAGTCCTCATAAATCAGCAACCTTTCATAGACATATACATGAATGATATAAAGCATACTTGTTAAAGATAGTATGCAAAACTCAGAAATCAGCATTCACAACTTAAACACATATGAGGTATCTGAGACTCAGAGGCAGAGTTACAAACAGCATCATAGCTTTTCAGAGTGGTGGAGAACTGAGAAATTGTGCCCTGGAAGGGACAGGCATTAGCAACAGCTTGTACTCTTAGCTAATTCATTTGGCATCCTATGATGCTAGGATCATAGGAAAGCCTAACCCACAGTTATGACAACAGATGCTGGAAAGAGGTCATTTGTGGAGTAGCTGTACCAATTTTTACATATAAAAAACTTTTTGGTCCTGTCAGCACTGTTCTTTCAGCCATTTGTTATGCAGTTGAATTGGTGACAGGATGTTACGTGAAGAATAAACTATTTTGTATGTGTGTGCATGTATACTCAGTGGGTGGCAGGACAAGTTCGTCACACAAACAAATCTGTTTTGGAGATATAAGGCAATATACACTAGACAATAAATGTAAGATATCAGTTGAAGGCTGCTCCTGTGTATTCAGCTGCTCTGGGATTATTGTGGTTTGCTATACATGACATACAATTTTGCCTACTAAAATCTCAGTGTGGATCTATACTTGCTCTCAGATTTGTTTAGCATTCCTTAAAAAGCTGAATTTGGTTTTAACCACCTTAATATGTGACATGTTAGGTCACATAAGGTAACGAAACTTTTGTTAGGAATTAGAAAACTCACTTGTCTGAGTGCAGTTTCAGTGTTTGAATGGAACCAGTAGGTTATTTCTCCATTCAGCGCTTCAAAGGCATATTAGCTAGTAATAAACTTGACACAATTTGAAGTGTCTATCTGAAGTATACCATACTGGACTATCGAATCTCTTTACATGACTGAGACTAGCTTTGGTATACCTTAGTAGCCTTGCTTTGTAGCACACTATTAAAAATTCAATTTTAATTTGTAGATTTTTCTCTGAAAGTGTTCAGGCTTTTCTAACACCTGAATTCTCAGAGGCCAGATATCTAAAAGTAGATATTCTATAAAATTTATGGACCACACAGAAAATGTCCATATGCTGACTTTTGTTTCATAATGGTTTGTTTTCTCTTTTGTTTTAAGGTAGGATTAGGAGAAACAGAAGCTCTACAGTTCCATTTAAAACCATTCAAGACACATTTACCAAGATGATGAATTTCTTGTTTTATTCTGCTACTTGAAAATGTAGGTTTATACACACACATGTTTAAATATTTTCATAAAAATGTAAATTTATATGCGTGTAAATATTTACATTATGTATATACATAAAGATATGAAAACTCAATATACTGAGTATATAAATAGGAAAGTAGGTATACCCAAACACTCTTTTAGCCTTCTTGTACAAAACAAAATGCACTATCCATGAATCTTTCATGTTGCCTCTATTTACAAAGATCAATACAGAGAAAAAGCTATGCTACTGTGATTGTCAAACACAACATAGAACTGATAATATAGCTATCATAAATGATCCATCACGGACACACATGTACGGACACACATACATTCAGTAAACTTCCAGGCTGTTAATACTAAAATAACTTTCTAACCTAACTTCACTGAGAGAGAAGTAGGTATAGGAGTATTTCATTTATTAAAAATTTTATTTCATTGCACTAGTGAGACATTGGAGCTGAGATGGCATTTCAAATGAATACAACATAAACGTGAATATTAAAGTACTTGAAATAATATTGTTAAAATGATATTTTCAGTCACACAGTTCACTACCTTATACATATATATACAAAAACAGTGAATATAGTAAGAAAAATAACAGAAAAGTGTCTTTTCCAGAGTCACAGATTTAATTGATTCAAAGCAGAAGAGATTCAAAAAGCTGCAGACTGTAAAGAAGACAAAACTTAGGGGACTTGTGACTGATATGAGGGAAGAAACTCTATTTGCAATAAACACTGTTTAGTAGTGCAGATATACAAACTGCTCACCATGGGAAGGAAACAGACAATGGAATTGCAAATAAAGCTGAAATGGGTGTTAATGGAGGAAAGATTCATAACTGTTAGTGAAAATCATAACAGAAATGATTCAACTACCAAGTAATGGAGATAAAAGCTGTAGTTTACAGTAGACTGTAATGTGGGAGTTATACACAATTCACTTAAATCTGAAAGTGGGCATAACTCAGCTTGATAGCATTATAATAAATGTTGGCTATTTTCGTCTTAATAACTTGAACTCATCTAGGTAACATTTGCATAGTGTTACGAGGTTTGTCCCACAGCCTCTTTGATCTCATGCATAATGTTTGGCAACATTAAGGCTGAAGACAAAACAATGGGTAAAGAAAAGAACACCATTTTGTGGCAAACAGCTTCACAAAATATGACTCAGATTAGGCACTGAAGATAAAATTCACAGCTCATGTAGCATAAACAGAAGTCTGAGCATCCACATATGTTTTTAAAACAAATGAAGCAAAGACTAAAGAAAATATATATATATTTTCCTCCTCCACAGAAGTATATTGATGTTGCTTCTTCCTCCAAATTTCTGTTTAAAGAAACAATTTAAATCTGTGTAGTCCTCTGAAGCAGAACTTTCATCACTTTTTAAAGAATAACTGATGGAACAAAGAACTGAGATTGAATGTGTGGATGTGTACCGGTTACTTTTTCCTCATCCGGCAGCTGTTTACTTATATAGGGCACATGAAGAAAAGCAACGATGCAAAGGTCAAATCAAAAGCTGCTGAAGGTATATAGTGCGTTCATTTACATCAGAGAATAGTTACTTCGATAATTCTACCATACGCATTTTATAATCTGACTTTGTTTCTCTTATTTTTTTCGTTCTTTTTTCTCTTTGGTGATGCAAATTCATTCTCTAGCCAGAGCTAAGAGGCTAAAAAGATTTAGGTCATGATTAAGTGCTGCAGTACCAATGACTATCAGCAGATGCAAACCTATGGAAAGGGCTCAATTTCTCACTTAACTTTGGGGATATCTGATTCCATGGTTCTTTAAATTTATTTTAGAGACATTCAGTGAAAATAGCATAGTTCTATAGTTTTTTCAGCTCATAACTTTAAAAGGACACAGCTACTTGTGTCTTAAATTTGCAGTAGGCAGGGCATTTGCTATTTTGACTGAATACGAAATAACAGTATAATGTTACATTTATTTTCTTAAAGAAAGCAAGAATGAGGGTGGGATTGTCAATAAGTTAAAACAAGCTGAATTATGCAGAATTTTCATATCTTAACCTAGGGCTGATAAAATACCCGTGTCCTAATCACTTCCATTGAGAAGGACAAACCAAAATGACCATTCACCCACTTTTGATTGCTAGGTAAAATTTCAGCAACTAATGAATATGCCTGCTGAAGAAACATTATAAGCAAGCATAATTCTTTTAAATAGTGTACGCAGTTAAG
The DNA here is from genome assembly GCF_040182565.1 of Anser cygnoides. Lineage (NCBI taxonomy): Eukaryota > Metazoa > Chordata > Aves > Anseriformes > Anatidae > Anser > Anser cygnoides. The sequence goes on from NC_089876.1 coordinate 25,970,237, forward strand.
ATAGGAATCAGAAACAAACACAACAAACCCTCTAATCTGGTTAACCGCATTTTCAAAAACACAGAAGTTTCTAGGTAGCTAAATATAGACTTCCTATGAGCCCACCCTTGCACAATTGATAGCATAACCTATAATACCATTAATTATTTTTTACAAGATCTGGGCATTTACACCCAGAACATTAACTTTGCATTGAAGGGCATGTATGCAACATTCATGCTGATCACACAAAGTATGGTGTATTGCTGGTCCTTCCCAGGTAACAAGAAATGATTTCCAAATCCCCTGCATTTTCTTTTGATTTCTTCAAAAACTGTCACAAGTTTTCTACCACAGTGAGGATATTTATCCAAATTTTGGTTTTCATGAAACTTCCATGGGAACGTTTCTGAGATGTAGTGAGAAATGCAGATAAGATGTAGATGAAGCCCTTGCTCGACCTAGGAAACTTCCAGCTATTTTATGGGAATCATCTGGCTTGTACCACAGTCTCAAACATTTGTGAATGATGCCTAGGGACAATTCCGTTGATTAATTCTACTGTATTCTGTGTCCTCAAAACAAGTTACTGGTAGCTACAGCCACAAACCTGTATATGCCAAGGCATCCTGGAATGAAGAATTTGGTCCAAATTATTAATGGTACAATCAGAGCAGAGATGGAGTGGATCATGGTAGTAGTCTTCAGTGTTGCACAGCTTTACTATGTTACAGTAACAGAAAAGAAAAAGGAGGGGGAAAAAAAAAGTTATGTGATGGCACAGATTAAAGGATATAGGAAGATATTTCTTGAACCATTTCCTTTTTCTCCCCTTGTAGGCTATGAAAATCTTTCCTTTAAAATATAATGGTTTTGTGTCTGCTTGCCTGCATAGACTTTTTCTATAGTTTTCTATTCTTTTTATGTCTCAACAGATGCCATCAAGGAAGCAGAGCACACATTTGAATTTGTTTGGCAGTCCCAAAGCCTTTGCTTCATTTCCTCTTTTCCCACTGCTTTCAGCTCCCCTGTTTAGAGACTGTTCCTCAGAGTGCCATCTAGGTTTTCTTCAATGCCTGAGATGATTTATCAGTAATTCTAACACGTTTCTTATACAGGGAGTATGGAAAAAAAAGAATAAAAACAAAACAAAACAAAAATACTAATGGAAGAAAAACAAAAAAAAAAAAAGGAAAAAAGGAGGAAGGCACAACCAAAGCACCTAAAGGCTTTGGAAGAGATTCCAAAATAAAGCTAGACTGACAAAAATATAAATTTATTGAAAAGAAAATATATCTGAGAGAAAAATTAATTCAGAAAGGATCAGATAGATCCCAGCCAAGAAAGGCCCTCTCTGATATGCATGCCTGACCTTGTTTCCTGCAATCATATGTGCTATAAGTTTTAACAAAAAATACACTCTTAATAAGCTCAGACAGAAAAGGAGGGCTGTCTAAAACCTTGAGTGTGAAAGAAATCTAGTATCTTTATTTATAGGGCCTTTACTGCCTGCCAAATATATTCATTACTTCCTGATAATACAGAGATAATATTTCAACTGTGAATGTACATTCTGCAAATTAAATGCAAGCATCAAAGAGTTGCTGGTTGCCGGTTGTTAGGGTACTTGGCAAAAGAGTACTTGAGCAAAGTGCATGACATGTCAGTATGATTAAAATCATTTGCCCTTGAATCAGACAAAATATGGACTCATTGCCACTACTGCTGCTCAATGAAAAGAGCCTGCAAGCAGACACTGATGCTGTCAGCATAAGGCTACGGCAACAGCTTATCCTCACTTTCAATAAACAGCACAGCATTGGCTCCCTGAATTCTGCATCTTACTTGTATTTTCCAAGATGTAGTATTGTCTGCTAAAGACTTAAAAATCTGGGAAGAAGGTGATGCTTTATACATCTCTGGGCAAGTAGCAGCATTGAGAAAGGTGGTAATGTGGTCTGTGTGTGCCAGCCAAGCAGTTCCATGATGGTAATGCAGGAAAAACTGGGTGGCACAGAATACCAGTCAGTACTGGGAGCCATGGTCGTCTCTTAGGGGGAGACTAGGAGAAAGGAGCAAGTTCAGACCATGGTGGTACTACAAGGGGTCAACTAGGTTCAACAGACAGCAGTGAGGAGTCATCACAAGTTCTCAGAGGCTGTGTGAGTCGGGGTCTCTTGGCTGAGAGGTTCTGCAGCAGCAGAGGCTGATGGAAGTGGTGGAGCTCCAGAGGACGAAACAACCAGAGGAAATGGTCATGCACACTCCCTGACAGCAGTGGTGCTGGCAGCCCCCCAGATTATCTCACAGTTCCCCAGACTAGTGGAATAATGTTTTGGTAAATGAGTTATTAGGCTTAGTATAAATATTTCTATTGCATGCAATCATTTATAAGGACTGTTAACACTGAATTTTCACTTGGATAGAAAGATGGTTGTAGAAATTGCTAGCTTCAAAGACAGGAAGCTCTGAACTCTTCTTGCTAAGGGGCATCAGCTGGAACCTGAATAAAGGAGACCTCTGACAGCCATGAAGTAGCCACTGACAGCTAAAATGTTTTGTGCTTCTCTTATTTTTTTCAGCAGAATATCAGGACATTGAAGGATTTATACAAACCCTGGTTCCTTTGGCCTCACTCCTTGCAGTAGCTGCGTGTCCTGCTCTACCAGACTGCACCTTCAGCGGATCTCCTTTCACTTCTGAGGCAGTCCTCCCTTTCCTGGCTACACAGAATTTAGGGCCAGAATCAATAATATGATTAAGATATAAATAATTTATGTCCACCAGGACCATTCTTTGGTCTCGCACAGGAGTTTATGAGAATGATGGAACTGTTTTGTGAACTCAGCTCTCAGTTTTGTGGAGCCACTCTGCCACTTAGCAACAGCCAGAGTCACAGGAAAACCTACTTTTTTTAAACCATGTATCCCATCTGTCTATGCTTTGTCAATCAAAAATTGATTCTGCAGGCAGGTCTTATCCCTCATTGATGTTGTAGAGGCTTTTGCCATGTTACTTTACTTCTCAGTTTTTTTCCTGAATTCAGTTCTAATATACCTAATAGCTCCTCTTATACAAAAGATACACTGGACTTGATCCCAATCACATTTCTATTGGATTTATAGCCATTTAAATTCATTGGCTTCTGTTGAATTAGTGGTGATTTACATTATCTTGAGTACAGCTTCACAAGCCATTATTCTGGACTTCAAGTAGCTCCTCTAAAATCGCTCTCAGGTATTATTACTAAGTTATCCTATAGCAGTAGTCAGTTTAGACAACCTGACTCATGTTAACAACCTTTTTTTTTTTCCCATCTATTTATTAACTCATCAAGTTTAAAAGCCAGGTTCCTCACTTGCTCTTTACATTTCAACCAATTCACTCCAGTAACCTGTAAAAATGAGATAACATGCTGTAAAGATAAAAGTGTACCAATGTGCACTTAACTGAAGGGCTGCATTATGGGGGTTCTGCATGTCATAGCTGCTGCACTATAGGAGAAGACTGGAAATAGGCTCTGTAACTGATCTACACATCAAATGCTCTGAAAATGTAAAAGAGGGGCTTAGACTGTCAGTAGTTTGGCTAGCTCACAATCTATTGTCCCTGGTCTCATTCCATTAATGTACGTGGTGACAGCAATGATGCTAAAACACATCTGCTGTTGATGTTAATAGATCTCTAAGAGAACTTTAACAAAATTCACAATTCATTGTTGGAAAGTTTTCTTGTCATATTCCTTTCTTGAGCATAAAACCACTACAACAGTGTTTTAACCCAGTTATGTCTGCTGGGTCATTTGTAGTGTCCATTTTCATACGAAACATGCCTTTTCACCATCTCTGGCTGTTGCAGAAGTTCTCAGTGGTTAATAGAGGGGGAAAAGGTTGGAAAACTGTTCCAGTCTGCTGCAGGCTTTTAGGGAACAGATGTCAGTTAGACATAAAAAAAATAAACTTGGCTCATCTGAGTTTACCTTACAGACATCCTAGGGCTATTTAAAAAAACAAACTAACAAACAAAAACTCTTGACTTCTGTTCCCCATCACGTAGAATTAGTTTGTTGTTGAATTCATGCTTGATCTAACACTACTGAATTTAATAGTCTTACACCAGGGATGAATTTGGCCCTTGGTCTTTAAAGCAATCTTTCCCCTTGTGTGAAACAAAAACACCATATGGTGAGTCCTTGGCTTGACATCCGTAGCCGAGCTTGCTGTCATTCCTTTCTGATTCTGTTGGTGGAAAAGGTTAATGCCTGCAGAGTTGGATTAGTCATTGCCAAATCTGCAACAATGGGGCTGAGAGAGGAGCTAATGGGGAGCTTCATGCATATGAGCCCCACTGATCATTCTCCAGGAGCTGTCCCTTACACAAGCTGAGCTTTTTACACAGTGACATAGAGCTGAGCCCCATGGGGAATCAAAACAATCCTCTTCTTAAACCTGTTCAGCTCTTTTTGTAGTTGAGTCTATGAGACATTCCTCCTCATAAGTGCTCAGAAGAGAAGCAATGCATGTAAAGGCTCCCCTCCACACCATCTCAACAGCAGACCTTTGCTGTCGGGTATGGTGACCAGTGAAGTGCTTTTGTCATAGTGCACTGCATGTATTCACACAAAGCCTGAGGATCTTCACCCAAAAAATCTCCTCCCCGTGCTGAACCTGTAAGCAAGGAAGCTGTAGTTACCCACTTTTCACATCCATCCTCATACAGCAATTTCCCATTTGTCTACTGGGAACAACATCCTTACTTTGCATGAAATCACAGGGGTGAATAGTCTCTACACTTCCTGTGAACATTCACACTAAAAATAATTCAAAATAAGTTCTTGTATGCACTCACACATAACTTAGAGAATAGCACAGTACTGACGTAGTCCTCTCAGCAGCACAACCACTGAAATTCATGGTCTGAAGAGTTTTTGCTCCACACAGGTGAAAACCTGTGAAAAGCAGGCAGTGCAATGCTGTGCAAGTCCTGTTGCAAACCAGATGGATTTGTCAGTACGATCACATCAGTTTCTACAAAGCCTCTCCACTATTTTCCTCTCAAACGCCATACCCAGTGCAAACATTTTGCTGTGAAGCAGAGCTGCAGTTTTGCTTTTTGCCACCTGCCTTGAAGCAGGATTAGCCCCTGGTTGGTCAGTCATGCCAATCTTTGATTGGCTGTTGGTCTCTTTCTTTCTCATGGCTGTCTCCAGTTTCTCTGCTGAGTTGCATGTGGAAAAAATGTTTTCAGATAAGAAATGTCAGGTTAATTTCAGCTCTCTTTATGAAGCCGTTTTAACAGTTCAGAAAGCTTCCACTGCTGGCCCTCAAAAATACTAAATCCAGATTGCTTTGTATTTCAGAATGTTTTTGTATCTAAAGAGAGATTAAAATACCATTATATAAAAGAACGCCCTTTCTTATTCAAAGTTTTAGCAAGTACTGAATTTATTTTGCAAATAAATTAATTAGACTTTCATTTGGAAAACAACCCTTTAGGAAATTTTCATGCTGTTTCAAATTATGCTCTTGTCCCAGATGAGTTCAGAAACAAAGTTAGACTGCTCTTGAAACTTCCTGTATCATTAACATTCACAGAGTATTTATGGCAAAAGAACCATTAAAATATATATTTCAATGTTACTGCTGTGTTGTTTTTTTGTTTGTTTTTTCTCTTGTTTTTAATAATTAATGCTTTTCTTTTGTTCCTACAGAATGAGTTTATGCATTTGCAGAATTCTTGCACTTGCACAGAAGAAAACTCATGCAGAACAGCTCAGTTCTGAAGACAGAACCTGCCCTGGGTCCCTCCAGTTGAAGGGGAGAGAGGAAAACTTATCTGGAGAGTAAAGCTAGAATAGGAGCCAACTTCAAGAATTATAAATCCTCTCCTGAAGGAGCTCCCTCTGGCAGCTGACTACAGGACAGGAGGTTAAAATCTCCAGTGCTACAACTAGCCTTCGTGGACATCCTTCTCTTCTGTCTTTTTTACTGAATAATCACCTACTTTCTGTTTCACAGGATTTCTGCCTTACTGGGTGTGATGAAGGGAGGAACAGCCTGTATCAGTATTTATTTACTTTTCCTGGCAGCCTTGCTGTCAACAAATATGCTTTATTTACTGCCAACTGTTTGGACCCTGCTCTGAGGGCAGAAAGCACATCATTTTCCACTTTACCTGTGAGTTGAGAGTGTGGTATTATTCTTCTTTTACTAATCAGGACATGAAGGCTAGTGAGATTTTGGTCATGAAAGAAAAGAAAACAAAACTATAAACATATTGAGCCATACATGAGCAGAGATTGCATGTTCAGAATAGAGCCTTTCTGACTGGAGTAGCTGGTAGGGTTACATGGCTTTAACTCTCTATGAACCAATACTAGTGAAATGTGAGATTGACACCTTAGCAAAGGATTTGCAAGCTTTGATGACTGAAGTGCCTCCAGACTATGTAGGTCTATTTATGTAATTGGGAGATGCTTTCAGCAGAAATATGAAAAACACCAAGACTTTCTGGACAGGTTAAAAAGTTGGTCATATTTTGGTAAGCATTCAATGAAACGTCTATTTTCCTGAGCCAAAAGTAGTGGTAAAGTGGAACTCTAGTTCCAAAGCCTCTTATTCTCAGTGTGACACAAACAAACCAATTATTAGCCCTTGCTGTCATTGTTGGAACAGACAAAACAATTTTCTAAGGGAAACTTTTTTTTTTTTTTTTTAGAAACTTACCAAAAGATATTCCATCTGAAGTGAACTTGCTGACACGGGAAATTTTAGCTGCAACAGCTGAAATTTCTCAAAGTGATAGGTAATTGAATACAAGCTCTTATAAATAAAGTGTTAGGTGGCAGCCATTTTTATACTTACATTCTTACTAGCTCCATTTGTAATGTGCCATTTGCTACATAACACCATTCCCATAATGTATAAGAAAAATATTACTTGATTTTCATCATCTTTTCACAATAATAAATAAAATAATTTGTTATTAGGGTTTGCAAATCTTTCACAGGAAACATTGGTGATTTCTGGGTATTCCTATTTAGCTCTTATTGACGATGTCATAACATCACTGGGGACTGAGATCAATAGCATCTCTAGTCATGATAACATTTTAAGTTGTGATGGTTATTTGTCACTTTTGGTATTAAAGATCTAGGCTTTTTCTACTTTTTTTCTCCTTTGATTTTCAACATACTATTGTGTCTGCACCAATGCAGAAAATTTGCATTAGCAGAATAAAGTGGGCTTTTCTTTTTAAGATAACTGCTTTGCTGGTTCAACATAAAACTACTTTCTCTGTCTCTTGACTGCTGCAACTCATATGAAGATTATGAGTCACCAAGGAGCACAGGGACCTTTGTAAACTAAGAATAAGAAATTAGATTTATGAGAGCTTTTGCATTTGACGGTGGAGTCTGTTTTAAAACTGTAAACATTGTGAAAGCCTTCATATAACTATTGTAATGTAATTATGGCTAATAGTGAAACTTTAAAGGGCTATGTAAGTAGAACAGATGAAATAGCAAGATCTAAAAACTCCATTTACCAGCGGAAGTAGCTATTTAGCCCAAAGGGCTCCTTATTCCATTTCTTATCCGGACATAAGAAGACAAGGTTTGGAATTAAGCAATGCAGAGTAGATATCCTTGGAGAAGCCCTGAGGTGTTTAGTTTTAATCCTCTTTCTTTCACAAATGCATACTGGCATCCCCAGAATCTGTGGGAGCACAGTCTGGGGTTTTCCCTCGGACTGAAGAAACTGTGGAGTAATCAAGCAAATACTCCACTGAGCTCCTACCCATCTGCCATATGGCACAATTTAATAAAGTGCATTTTTTGGAGTCCCCAGACAAAATTTGCACATCTGTTAGTGGCATTAGCCACCTGGGTTTGAAAGAATATTTCAAAAGCATTTTTAAAAATATATTAAATGTGTTTCAAGAAAGTGCATTTCTTTGAAATTATCTATCAGGAAAATGCATTCTCCAACAGTGAATCTATAAGAATTACAACTCATTTTACTCACTTTCAGCTGGTCTCAAGCAATACAATGATTCTTGGGAATCATGAGCACTGATATTTATAAGCTGCAGGAAATGGGTCTAGACAGTATCTGTTTCTCCTGCCATGGTAATATCTCCTCCGATATACAGAAAAGATTTCCAACTGCCCAGGCTTTCACTGCACTATGATTTGTTAGTCCTTTTAAGGAACCTCGAGTTCAGTAGTATTTACTGTTGGAGGGTAGAGCTTGCTCATGATGGGAACATCAGGAAATTCACATTACATGAGCTCTAGCTTTTTCATTTTGTGGCTGGGGCTAAGCAGACTACATCCATATTCATTTTCTGAGAAATGGGCCTCTGGACCTGCTCTTGTTAATGGTTTAAAATAACTGAGAAGAGAGAGATCTCTTTTACTGGGAAAGCAGAATGCAGGGCTTCAGATGTATGTTAATTTATCCTAGACAAGCGTTCTGTCCTGTTTGATTTATATTTCAAACTTCCTCCATTTAAATGAATTGAGGGGACTGGTAGAAATATTTATAAAGAAATAAGAAAAAGATCAAATAGAGGCAAAAGGAGACCTGACAAGTTAAGAAATAAAGACAAAGTAAGTCTAACACATGTAAAAGATCTGCTAGAATACTTAACACTGCTTCTAACTTAATCATACCTAAAACAGTTAGAAGGGGCTTAAATCAATTAGCAATTGTAACTTTCTTGTAAATTCATAGATTTTTTAAGATATAAGAGATTTGATATCAGATATACTATCTGACCTGTACAATACAGTCCATAAGCCATCTATTGACTTCAATAAAGTGTATTTGAGTAAAGGTTATATTTTGGTAAAATATTCTGTCTTGATTTTAAGACAAAAAAAAAAAAAGATGAAGAATTTGCCATTTTCTTTGTTAATTTCTTACAAATGTCACTTTAACAAAACAAAACAAAACAAAGCAAATATCTTTTTAACATGGATTTGTCTGACTGTAACTTGCAGATACTGAATATTGCTAATCTCCTCTCTCAGTGTCATTCCTGTCCAGACTACAGGACACATGACAGTAGGCATGACTATTATTCCTTGTCCCTAGGTGTAAGCTCTTAGATTTGACAGTATTAAAATAACTTCATTTTGTTTAAATGGTCCCAACTTAAAAGAGATTACTCTGCATGCCTGCCACATGCTCACCAGTACTCACAGTTGCATCTGTTTCTTCTGCAAGTTTTATATCTATTTCCAAACTGTTAAAACACTAAAACAATTAGGAGGTAAAATATAAGAGAGAAAATTCTTCTTACACAGAAGCTTGATTTTGTTTTATACCCTACAGCTGCAGAAAGAGACTATTTTGTAAAGCAATCAAGCAAAGTTGTAGATTTGATAGGAATCTTGCAATGGAGTAAAAACATCTTAAAATATGAAAAGCCACATTTGACAATGAAAAATTCAGTCATGAAGGTGCAGATGAGGGAGAAAGGAGAAAGCAGGCCAGAGAGAAACCATTGAAAGGAGACTTATATTCTAAATTTAGTCTTGAAAGTATTATTTGATTATTGATGAATAAAACATTTAACTTAAAAAATACTGGAATTACATTATTTTGTCATTTTGGATGACAAAAATTACTGACATTTCAACACTATAGCCTGGGGAAGCTCTCTGTGGTTTGTCACTTATGACCAATCATAGAATCAAAGAATGTTTGCAGGTTCAAAGGGACTTTAAAGAGCATCTAGTTCCCCCTGTCCCTCACCCCTGCCTCTCTAAACAGGGACATCTTCTGCTAAATCAAGTTGGTCCAAGCCCCATCCAACCTGGCCTTGAACAATTACAGGGGTGGTGCATCCATAACTCCATGCAACCTGTTCCAGTGCCTTACAACCCTCACAGTAAAGATTTTTTTTTCCTTATATCTAATCTATATCTACATTCTTTTAGTTTAATGCCCTTACCCCTTGTCCTATCACTGCACTCTCTGATAAACAGTCTTTCCCCATCTTCTCTGTGGGCCTCCTTTAGGTACTGGAAGGCTGCTATAAGGTCTCCTCAGATCCTTCTCTTCTCCGGGCTGAACAACCCTGGGTCTCTCAGCCTGTCTTCATAGGAGAGATGCTTCATCCCTCTGTTCATCTTCATGGTTCTCCTCCGGATTTGCTCTATGTCCATGTCCACATCTTTCTTATGCTGGGGGACCCAGAGCTGGCTGCAGTACGCTATATGGGGTCTCATGAGAGTGAAACAGAAAGGGAGAATTACCTCTTTTGACCTGCTGGTCACACTTCTTTTCATAGAATCACAGAATCAGTAAGGCCAGAAACGATCTTCAAGATCATCTGGTCTAACCATCCCCCTACCACCAGTATCACCCACTAAACCATGTCCCTAAGCACCATGGCTAACCCTTCCTTAAACACCCCCAGGGATGGTGACTCCACCACCTCCCTGCAGCCCAGGAAGGATATGGTTGGCTTTCTGGGCTGCAAGTACACTTTGCTGGCTCATGTTGAGCTTCTCATCCACCAACACCCCAATGTCCTTCTCTGCAGGGCTGTTCTCAAGCCCTTCACTCATGATGCATGATGCCTTCTAATAGGACAGATCTTGTCCTAGTGAAATTACCAGAGAATTAGCCAAGTCTGTTTCCTAAAAAACCAACCAACCAACCAAACAAACAAACAAACAAAAGAACCTTCTACTTGTTTACTTACTCTTAGTAAGTATACATTTAGTAGGTATACACTGTATAGCATTTACATACAACAATACTGCACATGGATGTAGATTACAGTACAGTGTCTTTTAGCTTTTGATTTTGCAGTATATAGTTTGCTACTCTTGATATATTTTTTTAAGCAATAGTATTTTGTTTCTGAGGGATTAACAAGTTGCAATGATTCCCTATTTTTTCTTTAGTTCATTGAATGTGAAGAAATAACAAGGTGTTTCCACTCAGTTTTATTGAAATATTATTTTCTTGGGTAGTTATCTGGGGAAGTTAAATTTTATCTTTATTACATACAGTACACAGTTTCCACAAGGGGTAAATGATTATTAATAGCAGACCTTCCACATTTAATGAGCACCTGCTATGCGGAGTGGGTCAGTGTTTTTGATGAAACATTATGAAATGCTTATTATAATTAGTGTAATTAGGCCTTTCAAATAGCTGCCCTATCTCTAGAAAATCAGATTCTCAAACTTACTTTGCAGGTGGTTATAATACCCACTGATTTAGACAAGTTTCCAACTGTTCAGGCAACATTTATTAAGTCCTCATTATTTTATTTTATTTTTTTTTCTGGAGAAGTGCTTAGCAGTCTTGTGTTTACATGGCATGGTTTCAGTAGCAGGGGGCTGCAGGGGTGGCTTCTGGGAGAAGAAGAGTGCTGCCCCATGTTAGATAAGGGCCAGTTTCAGCCAGCTCCAAAAGGGACCTGCTGTTGGCCAGAGCCGATCCAATAAGCTATGTTGTTTGTGCCTCTGTGAGAGCATATTTAAGAAAGGGGAAAAAGAAATGCTGCACAACAGCGACTGCTATAGCAGGAAGTAAGAACCAGACCTGCAGACCCCAAGGTCAGTGCAGAAGGCAGGCAGGAGGTGCTCCAGGCACAGAGCAGCAGTTCCGCTGGTGGAGCAGGCTGTCCCCCTGCAGCCCATGGGTCCCCCATGGACCAGATCTCCACACTGTAGCTCGTGGAGGAGCCCTTGGTGGAGCAGGTGGATGTGGCCTGGAGGAGGCTGCGGCCCATGGAGAGCCCCCGCAGGAGCAGGCCCCGGGCCGGAGCTGCAGCCCGTGGAGAGGAGCCCACGCAGGAGCAGGGGTCTGGGGGAAGCTGCTGCCCGTGGGAGGAGCCATGTTGGAGCAGTTTGCTCCTGATGGATGGACTCTGTGGCATGGATCCATGTTGGAACAGTTCTTGAAGAACTGCTGCCTGTGGGAAGCCCCCACAGGATCAGCTCAGGAAGGACGGCATCCCCTGGGAGGGACCCCATGTTAGAGCAGGGGCAGAGAGTGACCATGAAGGAGTGGCGGAGATGAAGTGCTATAGACTGACCCCATCCCCATTCCCTGTTCCTGTGAGCCGGTTGAGAGGAGGACTTAGCAGAGGGTGGATGGGGGGAAGGTCCTTTTAGTTTGCTTAGTTTCTCACTGCCCTAGTTTGTTAGTAATAGGTAAGAAATTACATTAATCTTCCTGTGCTGTGTCTGTTTTGCCTGTGATGATAATTATTGAGTGATCTCCCTGTCCTTATCTCAACCCTTGAGCCCTTTTCATCATGATTTCTTCCCCTTTCTTATTGAGGAGGGGGAGTGAGAGAGTAGTTTTGGTGGAGCGCAGCTGCTCACCCGAGTAAAACCACCACAGGTAGTTACAACCATACAGAAATGTTCATACTTGATTAGGCAAGTGGCCTGTTTAGACTTGACAATGGCTCATGCTCTATAAATCAAAGGGAGATGCAAGAGATTGTCTACTAGAGAATTACCAAAATTTGTCATTGAAAGTTTCTCTTTAATATTCCTCAGCTGGATGCAATGCAAGCATGCGTAATTTCTAAAACATATTCTTGTCCAGTTAAGGTCTCTGCTTGCTTTTTGTATGTGAAAAGGCTGTGTTCAGTATTGCATTAATTGGTCCAGCACTGGGACATGCTTCTTTTTACATATTTTCAGGCTTCTGTAGTTTATACAAGGCCACCGAACTACTCTCTGTTGCTTTCCCACTCAGTTTTTGGCCTGTCTTATTTATTTAGAATATCACTTCTACACAGAACACAGCAGAAAGATCATTCATATGTGAACTATGTGAACTACATCTCTATATAGTAAAAATAATTAACAACATAATCCCTTTCAAGTTGCATAACAAAATTAGATTACTAAGATTATGACATTTATTAATTTATGACAGTTATTTTCATCAATATTGGTTCCTTTCATGCAAAACCTTTGAGTTTGTCAAAGTTGTTTTTTTTTGTTGTTTTTTTTTTTTTTTTTCATCTTTAAACCCAACATTTGCTAAAATGTCTCTGGTAAGAAGTCAATGTTACACCAATCTGAAATGATTTACTTTACTTACGAAATATTAAAATATTCTTTGAAATGTTCAACTCAAACATTTCAAGTAGGAATTTTTAAACTGTTAATTATGCAGAAAATGTACGTTTTTCTTTTGAAATACTCTTCAGTAATGACTTCTGAGAACTGGACTTCTGTATGTGTTTGTGGAACTACAATAAAGGTTTTAATATAATACTTATTTTTCATAAAATAACATCCTGGGAATGTAACTGTGGCCCCATAACAACCACAAAATATTTTCTCCTGAGTACTGGTTAATTATGAAGCAGATTAAATTACCTTAAATTTCAAATTAAGGTTACTGTACATTTCCTCAAAGAAGAAAACTTTTTAAAATTTAGTGAATGAATTATCTGAGAGTTATTTTAACATCATTTACTGCAACCATACCACCTTCTAGTTTCATGACCTGCTGCTGCTCCTTCTTTTTAAATTCATATTAAACCAGTTATTACTTTTTAAATAGCTCAAATTGTTGTAAATAAATAACTGCTCTATTGCTGAAAAATGTTTTTTATACCTACTGGTTTACATTGCATTAAGAGTCTTTCTCATTTTCTAACCTCGCTTTTTCTCATTTTTGCTTGAACTGGAAAAAAGCACAGAAATAGTTTTGCACAGAGTATAATACATAAAGCTGTTTGACTGCTATGGGCAAACTGATCATTAACTCTGAAATTCAGTTTGACTAACTTTTCCACAGAAGTTATGCAAGGTTATTTTCAGATTTGGCCAATATTTCCATCATGAGAAAATACTCGTGCAGAATGAACACACGGAATGTTTTCAACACAAATGTTGAAAGTGTGTCAGTAAATATGAAGGAATTTCTGCCTTATACTTGCAAAGAATTCACTCAACTTCAAAAGCATAAACACTTGAAGATTTTTATTTTTTTTTTTAATATTAGTAGGACATTAGAGTTTGTTCTTCTGTCTTTTCTGTTCATAGTGTGACTAAGGAAGAGCAAAATCTGAATAAAAAAGTGTTTGTAGTGTTGTTTTTTTTTAATGAATTACAGTGTAATGCACACAGACATTTTGCATATGCCAACTATATCTACATGACGTTGAGAATCATTTTTCCTTTCACATATTCTGGTTTAGGAAAAGAAATCATTTTAGCAGGGTCAAAAAACACTGTAGGAAGGATACCAGCTCAGACTGAATCATTACATTTACAATCTTGGGAAATCAGTTCAGTTTTGAAATTTAAAAAAAAAAAAAAAGTGATTTAAGCATTTTACTAGTATTCCTAGTAAATCTAGGAATTCCATCTTTTATGTCTCTTGGGCTCAAAGTACAGCAAATGAAGCAAATTTATCCCCCCTATGCCTTCCTAAATCTGAATTATCATCTGCAAAATTCTGGTTAAGATATTTCATATACTGCAGGTCTTTGACTTGGAAAAAAGCAAATAAACAAAAGAGTGCTTTGATCAAAGACTCGTCTTCAAAAGAAGATGCAGTTTATTTGGAGGTTAATAATCCTGGAGTGCTTCAATACTTTAGAACTGCTACATTAAAGTTGTCAAAATGTTTTCAATTTCAGAAGCCACAATTTCAGAGAAGCTGCTCTTACTGTCATAATGATCTGTGACTGGTTTCAAAAAGGTTTCTTTCTTTTTCTTTCTTTGTTTCTTTCTTTCTTTGTTTCTTTCTTTCTTTCTTTCTTTCTTTCTTTCTTTCTTTCTTTCTTTCTTTCTTTCGTTTCTTTCTTTCTTTTTCTTTCTTTCTTTCTTTCTTTTTCTTTTTCTTTTTCTTTCTTTCTTTCTTTCTTTCTTTCTTTCTTTCTTTCTTTCTTTCTTTCTTTCTCTTTCTTTCTTTCTTTCTTTCTTTCTTTCTTTCTTTCTTTCTTTCTTTCTTTCTTTCTTTCTTTCTTTCTTTCTCTTTCTTTCTTTCTTTTGTTTGTCCTTCCTTCCTTCCTTCCTTCCTTCCTTCCTTCCTTCCTTCCTTCCTTCCTTCCTTCCTTCCTTCCTTCCTTCCTTCCTTCCTTTTCTTCCCTCTCCCTCTCCCTCTCCCTCTCCCTCTCCCTCTCCCTCTCCCTCTCCCTCTCCCTCTCCCTCTCCCTCTCCCTCTCCCTCTCCCTCTCCCTCTCCCTCTCCCTCTCCCTCTCCCTCTCCCTCTCCCTCTCCCTCTCTCTTCCTCTCTGTCTCACTCTCTCCTTCTTTGACTGGCACGTGGTGGCCAATACAGGTAACTTCAGCTCTGGTTTGTGATGTCTGTGACCTCAGGCAGAGTAATCTGACCTGTAACAGGAATCTGTGACACAGTGACACAAACAGGGTAAAAATGGAATAATAAAAACGGAATACATTATATACATATTGTCTACAGCTGTATTTTGTGACAAGTAATATGGCCATCAATGAAACACAAGTACATTTTCTTCCTAGGTTCTTTCCTGGTTTTAACCCAGCTTGGAGCAACCCTAGGAACATACTTACTTCCATGTGCATTTAAATGGGATAGATACACTAAATTTAAAGTTTCTTTGAGCCTAACAGCTTCACACACAAAATCCCAAAGCAGGAGAGAAAGTTGTTCCAAATTTCAAGGATCTAAAACATACGTTTTCTTTCAGATGAATGGTTCAGGAATAGATTATTTTTCAGGAGTCAAAAACAGCATTAGAGATTGCTTTTATATACTATTTTCAAGTTACACCTGCTCACCATGAGGCAAGATGTCAGGAAATAATGAAGCAACATTATACATATTGAAGTTGCAAGATGGGACATCAGAATCAGATCAAAGGTCTCTGAAGGATGAAACTTAGAAACAAATGAATTTCTGACATTGAAAAGTGAATAGTTTGTCTTTGAAACCCTTTCTACAGTCACTGGAGCGTGCTTAACGGTTTCTACATTTAGTGTTTTTTTGTTGTTGGTGGTGGTTTTTTTAAGCATCTGGTATGACAGAATTAGGTATTACAATTAAACACAGAACTCAGTTCAGCTACAGCTATATATTTACCACAAAGGAAAAACATATTACACTGGTATCCTGATCACAGGTGAACACGACTGTAGTTATTTGATGCATTTATTGACCTTGGTATGTGTGCCAGCATGTAATTTTTGAAAGCTGTCTGGACAAAAATTTTGAAAGAATGCCCTTTCAAATATTAGTCTCTGGAAACTTAGGTACTAGAGCTGAGGAAAACAGCGCACTGTAGTGATCTAGTTCACTGAACCCAGTGGAGATGTGATGATGTTCTTCAGGTGAGGACTTGGACCAATAAATGAGCTTCAAAACTTTGAACACAGTTGAACTGCAAGCCCAGCCCATCACAGTGAGTGCTCCTTTTATTTCAGATGTCTATTGTCTTTAGTTACTGTAGTGCTGAACTTCGCTAGACATATTCCTCTCTTCAGTTACTTCTTTTTTGAGATGTCCCAAGATTACAGAGGAAAACTTGAAAAGGTGTCTCTTTTCACCCTGTATTAATTCATTGAAATCCTACTTATAGTTAATGTAAGAAGCACGTGAATCTCTGGTCAATTAGCTTTTTCAATGTTCTTAAATCATTTTTCACCAGAAACATTAATACTTATAGCAAGGAAAATTGCTTTCCAAATCCACAGAGTGTTGAAAGTCTTTGGAAAATAAGATATAATGCTGATTATTAGAAAAGAAAATACAGAGATGATCTGATTTCTTTACTGAAAAGTCAGGCCTGCAAGTCAAAGTGAATTTAAATAATTGTTTTTCAATTTTAAACAGACTTGCAAGAGAGACTATTGTTTCCTTTGACATAGTAAAACAATTTTGAGAACAAGCAATCTTATTTGAAATGACTGTGTAGGTGTCATGCTTAGCTAATCATGAAATGTCATTTTCCAAATATTAATGTATTCCTCTTCGAATGTGAAGCAAAGTAATGTACTTTGTAAATGAGATCACCATTCTTTAAGTCTAGAGAAATACGATTCACTGGCTGCATCATAATGTCATTTCCTGTCTTCTGATAATAAAAGCTGTCATTCTTTCTCCTTTAAAGTGTTTGAAGGCTGAGGACTGATATAATGAACAAACAATAAAAAACACAATCAACCCCCACAAACAAACAAAACCATTGGAAAGAAAGAACAAAGCCTTAGTAGCAGATTATAGAAATGTAAATCCAATAGCAGAACTGAATTTCCAAGACATGGTACACATCCTAAGAAATTATTCTGGTATTCAAATCTTATCAAAGTCAATGGGAGCTGGGGATTTGTAGTGTTCCTCATGGAAGATCAGAAGCCTGGAAGGTCACATTGTGAGTATCTTCAGTCAGGTTTGAAAGCAAACAAAATGCAAAGATTCTCAACCTGTTGAATATATCTAATTAAACTGCACAGCTCTTCTTACTGCACTAAAGTTTATTCTAAAGCAGAGTTACAGAGGGACTGTCAGTTGAAAAGAAAAAAAAATCCCCCACAACTGAGATATACAGTCCTATGCAATAATACTTTAATTTTACACTTTAATCAATTTTGCTATAATCTTCTGTTTGTGAAGTTCTCTTCATAAGTGTAAAATACACATTTTCACCATAATTTAAAGATTAGTGAATGTGAAATCCTGGAATACAAAGCTAAAACCTCTCAGGCTTCATTTAGTTTACTTTCTGAAGCAGTTATTTATGTGACAATGTCGATCCTTCAGTAAATCATGCATGAACTTGTCAAAAAAACTATTTCCACTTCTCAGTAGTAATGTGAATTTTTTGACATACATATTGGTGATAGACTGAACCTATAAACTATTTGGAAAAGTTTTAGAGTGTTAAAAAATAAGGAAATGTTTCCACACTTGCAAACTGCTTAGTGTAACCATCTCATAAACAAAGAGCTGCCAAAGCACACATTAATTTTACTAGGTTCATTTCATATCTATTTTATCCTGTTTTCACTTGTGTACAATAAATTACACTGCCAAAGCACGTTATATTTCACTGCTTTTAGCTTTTAGGATGAGATAACAGAACAACTATATTTTCTTAGAAATGATAGACAGATGATATTTTCTGACCAA
The DNA here is from genome assembly GCF_040182565.1 of Anser cygnoides. Taxonomy (NCBI): domain Eukaryota; kingdom Metazoa; phylum Chordata; class Aves; order Anseriformes; family Anatidae; genus Anser; species Anser cygnoides. The sequence goes on from NC_089876.1 coordinate 25,988,326, forward strand.
TACAACAAGTGACTATGGAGTAACTAACAATAAAGATGGGCCAAAATTTATTTTCATTGTGGTCTGGAAGTATTATTTATAATGATAAACTTCACAGTAATCCCCAGCATACAAAGTGTGCTCGCTCAGGCAAAAAGCAAGGAGTGTGTATTTAAAATGCCCTGATTCCCTTGAAAAACAGGGCTCTGCTACTGTGATTGAAAGATAATACCTTTTTGTTGTTTGTATGCTTTTTCCTTTAGGCCAACATAGGAGTCCACCTTATGTCTCCTTTTCAAGTAGGAACCATGTGTTTTTGGTAAGGAAAGTAATAAAGGATTCTGTACATTCTACCTCCAACATGCAGATTTCCTAGAAAAGTATTATCCTTTCAATCCCTTACTTGAATAATAAGTCAACTTTTGTTATTATGGTCTGCCTAAATGGTTGAATAAATTCAGTTTAATGCTGTTGGCCAGACTTAGAGTCACTCCTGAATTATTCAGGAACCTCATGGATATTCTTTTCATCTAGCAAAGTTAGAGTTAGTCCAACTAAAAACAAACTCTACATTGACAGTCACTAGCAATTGAGAAGACTAATGGATCTCACTCTGAATTTTTTGTTAACAAGAATTGAGTGAACAGTCAAAAAAGCAATCATTGCAAGTGAACAACTCTGAGACATTGACAGGATCAATACACATCACCACCATGTCAGCCAACATAATGCCTACAACCTGTCATTTTCATTAACTTTTCATACACATTTTTATATACAGAAGAGAAAAATGTTGAGAATTTAATAAAGGCATATTAAACATTCTTCAGAGTCACCCTTTTACCTTTTCTTTCTAAACATTTTTTAAGTTCCTGAAAAATTCCCTTGGGCTTTCCTGTAGAGTTTTTCTTGTAGTTAGTGAAAACAGCAGTATTCTAGGAAAGTTTCTCAATTTTAACAGCTATTTCTGTTTATTAGACAAAATATCTTCACTTGTCTATTGTTTATGTTTGTATTCTAGCTTCCGTTACAAAAATGCTTGTATTTCCTGATAAAGAATGCAGCTGTGCTGTCATTCATTTTAAACCCTTCCTTTCATTTCTGTAAGTCCACACTAGCAGTGTGTGTGCCGAGTCATTTATCTTTACACATGAGGATAGCAAGAGGATCTATTTGTATCGCTTGAAGGATAATGTTTACCTTGAAACAGGCTTATCTTCCATCCGGACAGTAAGCTTAGGAAATTAGGATGGCTACATGTGTAGTTAGCACTGTTGTTATTCCATATTATTTTTAAGGAAAAGATATTCTAAAGGCTGTTTTCATTTAAACACATCTGTTTTAAAACATTTCTGCAACGTCTTCCAATATGTCTCCTACTTTTTGCTGTATGTCAAATAAATAACTGCAAAAATAGGTACATATTTCTAGGTACTTGGAATGAGTCTATAAATGTTGAGGCAAGAAACACCTTCTCTGCAACTTTGACATCACCTTGACCAAAAAGCTCAAATGAAAAATATTCGTTAAGGAAAGAAAACCCATTTGTGCAATGCACAAATTTTAAAACTAATTTTCTCTCACTATGCCAACTAAGTTTCTGAACACAGGTGAATGGTCCACTACCTGGTTTATTTAATCACTTGTGATCTCTTCTGATCCAGGTCTCTGTATTAGGTGACATCCCTTTCAATAAAATTGTATAATTTTCCTGTTTCCAGTAACAGAATAAGTGCTCCTAACTTTATGTATTTGTAGGTACCCATGCCAGTAAAACTCAATGACTTTCTCTTGTGAAGCAGTATAATGTCCCATGCAAACTAGAAAAATGTATGAACACAGCTGAATCTACATAAATTTTACATCAAAATAAGTCCTTGTGAAAATGTTGTTATGCTAATTGCCTGACTCAGTATGATATCATGTCAAAATGTAATCATCCAAATTCATCACTAGATCCAAATGTGTCACCAGCTGCATATACTGCAATTGAGTTACATGAGCCATTCATTTGGCCCAGTATGTAATTTATCTCATATTTATGTGATCTATATAAAACTAATTTCTTCCTAGGTCAAGACACTGCTGCAATGTTGATTAATGCTTTTGTCATTTCACATATTGATTATTGTAATTCACTACGTATTGGTTCCCTCATTGCATGTTACACATGTTTATGCTTATGAAAAATGCCGCTGCATGTATCCCAGTCAAATTATAAAAGTTTAATAGCATCACTCTGGTTTTAATGAAACTTCACTTCCCCACTGCTCATCCGTGGAATAAGTACGGTGTTCACAACTGTCAACATAATGTGTAACCTTTCTAAACATTTGCTGGCTTATTGTGGTGAGTGACCTTTGTCTTTTGTTGCATATTAGTTTCTCGTCTGACAACTTATGCAGACATCACTGAGAGCAGTCAGGCAGTAAACAAAAATGCTGGTTGTTTCTTTCAGAGTCCCTTATGCAACTGATCTGCTTTTCTTTCCTTTTGCCTTGTTTTGTCATCAACTCTAGCCATGTCTTCTGAAATACCTTTTTTTTTTTTTTTTTCCCCTATGGAAAAGGAGCATTATAAAGAGGATGGATTATAGTCTTTGCTAAGAAAAAATAATCTTCCCTGTTTAATGATATACTTGCCTCTCTAAAAACTATATTAAAACTCTTACGTTTTCCCCTAACAGATGAAAACTATTCCATCCAATACATTTTAAAAGAACTCAGGAAACAAGTCCATTTAAACGTTTTCCAATTCTAGATTTTATTTTAAGGTTCACATTGTCTTTGAAGAAGAAATGAGGAGCTTATCTTGGCTATTTTGTCCAGTGGAAAGGGTATGTAAAGAGACAGGCAGATAATGAATGATTGAAGTGCAATCTATTTTGAGTTCTTGAAAAGAGCAACACTATTGCTTGCATAATGAAAGTTGTCTTTCAATACAGGTAGAATATGCTTACTTTCACAAATAGAGACAGCCTTAAAAAGGCAGATCCATAATGAAAAAAAATTCTGTGAAAGCTACAGTATGTATGTTTATGTTACATGACATTTAACAGAATTTAAAGAACCTGTAAGCTTATGGAAATTCAGAGTAAAGCAAATACAAAGTATATGTTACTGTTCTCCATAGCTCACACAAGGTATTAAGGAAAAAAAGATCTCTAGAAGTAAGTAATTCTGTAGCCAAAATTTTGGATGATAGTAGTTGAATATTATAATTTTATGCTTTTAGCATACTTTTGATTTAACTGAGTATTAATGATCAAGTTGGGACATTTCCTGATGATTAACAATCAAAAGAGAGAAGATGATGGCCTCAGGTTAAGCTCCTGTTAATCCCTAAATTATGTTTGAACCAAATCTGGTTTCATTATTGTGAGAGAAATTCCCTTTTTTTCCTATAATTTAGTGTACATTGACAACTGAGAAGATTAAAACCCATCTTTTTATCCAAGGACACAGTGATGTGGCTCAAGACCAGAAGCAGGCTGCTACAAACATGTGAAAACTAGCCCTGGAGATGTTTTGTGGTTAGTGTGGGAGCTGTTTTGGAGGATGTGCTGAAGTATCTTTTAAGGAACAGACCCCAGTTGCCTTACCCTCCACTGCATTAAAGAGGGTGTTGTTTTGGATTTAATAATAGCCCTTCTGTCGAGCCCAGCCTACCAAAGGAGAGTTTGAAAATCAAACAATACTGGATTAGAAATAGAATTGTACTTCAAGGTAAAAAAGACCTGTCAGATCATGCTCCCAGCTGAAAGGAACTGTGAGTGGATTTTACTTGAGCATTCACCTACTAGCTTTGTGTTTGTTTGTTTTGTTTTAACCTGCTTCTCTTTTCATGGGTACAATTTATTTCAGATTAGCTTATGGTAATAAGAGCAAAAGTAGGCATTAGATCAAATTTCATACTGGATTTGTAGTCTGATTCCTTAATGCAAAATACTAATGGAGGAAAAGAAATCAACAAAAGGAACAAAAAACTCCTCTTTCCATAGACAGAAGAAAAGAACATAAGGTAAAACAAATTAATTATCTAATATTTAGTGAGTTTGCCCTTGTTTTCTTTGACTTTCTATGTAGTCTTGTTTAGGTTGTAAAAAAAAAAAAAAAGTCTGAATTTATCAGATTACTTTTACAATTGAAATACTGGAGAGTTCCTGATGGGACTATTGAAAACCTTTTCTTGCACCATTGCTATAGTTGTTTTGGACTATCTGTGCCAGGATTTGCAAAGAAAACGTAATATAGAGGAATATTTCAGGTAGGGGAAATGGACAAAGATTATATTTTTTATTCAGCCGTCATCATATATTTGAGGCTACTCTTCAATAATCAGCGCACTGAGCCTAGAAAATGTATACTATTTATACCAGTGGAATAGTATATAGACAGTAATACTGGTAAAATCAAAATGCATTTCAAATAACTGTATAGGCAGAATAGTACAGTTTATCTTCCCAAACAACCAGGAAGAATCAATATCCTGTAGTGATTGCTTCCACCGTTTATAAAGAGAAAGCAGAAAAGTGAGGTTACCCAGTAAGGAAAGCTGAGGAGAGCACTGAGCAGGGCACTGTGGTGACTGCAGTGTCCTGGCAGTCCCAGCACAGTGACTGCCTTGATGATCTTTTGTTAAAATGCAGATGTAAATCAACAATCTCAGCAAATTCAGAAAGGCAGTAGAGTAACAGAGTTGGAATGAAGATGATAAGTAAGAAATTGAATACTTTATGCAACTTTCATACCTGCACAGTCTGTACTTAATCCAAATTACTTTCAGAAGACCCATCCCTGTGGGTGGGGAGGACCTACTAAAATGCCCATTCCAGTAATGTGGTCAGGAAAGTGCTCTTAGCAGAACATTACTATTGAAATAACAGGGGAGCACTCATTGCCACAGCATCTTACTGAAAAAACTTTTTTTTTTTTTTTCAACAATATAAAACTGTGTGTTGCCATTTTGAAATGTTTCATAACATTCTGTGAAATGGAGCCTTTCAAAGCACATTTCAGATTAAGCATTTAATAAAATTGTCTCTACTTTAGAATTAAAAACATTGTTGACTGACCAAATGTTCTTATAGTAATTTCATTTTCTGGGAAACACTGAATTTTTTGCATTGGGGAAAGAATGACAAATAAATCACAGGAAATTAAAATGGAAATTCCCACTGAGCACGAGTCAAACTAATGTTCTTCTTAGGATGAATACTGATGAAATGTATTCCTTGCAGTAATCTTCAAGATCTGTCATTAAAAATATGTTAACATATGTTTTGATAGGATTAATATATAAGCACATTCACCTGCAGCAGTGCATTAAGTCCTAGTTACCTTTAACCCCATTTTGGTTTTAATTTGAAGGAAAAAAAAAAAAAGTTGTAAATGAACCATGGTAAAGGCTAAAATCTATATAAGAAAATAAAATCTCTACATATTTTCTGGGTATTTTTTTTTTCCTAAGTAATCTTCTATGCTGTGAAAACAATACTCTTGAAAAACATGTAAATATATAGTGCATGTTCTGGAAACTCAAATACTGTCTGAAGAATCAAGTATATAGAGAGAGAGACAGAGAGAGAACATATTTTGTTTCTGCAGAAAATTATAACTATTAGAAGTGACAATTTGAATCACTAGAAATGTTATAAGTAGAAGCTAGATGACTTGCTTGGCTGTATTTAGATAATTCAGTTAGATATAAATTCAGAATCACAAAGTAGTATATGCTATTCACTTAGATTCTGTAAAAATAATTTCTATAAAATCTGTCTACACTGTAGTTCAAAACCAGCACCAATTAATACCGAACTGATCACAGCTACCTTCTATAATGTGATCGTAAACTTCTTGTATATTTTTCCATAATATTAATGCACTAATAAGCAATTTCTTCCAATCAAAAAAAATTCAGCACTAAAAATGGACCAGGACATAATATTCAGGCTTTGATCTAAAGGTGAATGGCCAAAAAAGGAAATCCATGTTTAAGGTTTTGCCTCTCTATACAAGAAACACTACTATTGGAAAATTCAGTAAGGATTAGATGAAATTTAATTTTAAAATAAAATATATTTGTGTGTCAACATATAAATACATTAAATACATTTTGGAATATTATTTGATCGGTGTAGAAGATGATTCAGGAACTTGCATTGCTCAAAATCAGATTTACCACAATGTTAAAGGAGGAGTATAGATATTAGCAATTGGTTGTGCCAGTCACAGGAACTAACTCAAACAAAAATATGATCACATATCATAGCCAGTGTTTTACATACACCCAAAGATTACTTCACATGGATATGTTTGCAAAATCACACCAACTATAAATATTGATTAGATTCGTTTTTATTGCCTTGGCTCAGAGAATGACGACTTGTGATAGAAATCCATTAACCAAACAGTCACAGATTTACAACCCCTGCTCTCCTTACTGCAGGCATCCAGGTACTCTGGTGCTACACCCAGATAATCAGCTCCATGCTTTTAACCTCAGTCTACAGATCCTTGCAAGTCACTGCACTACTTTGAAGGCACCCATGAAAGGAGCCAAGAAAAGCAAGCATCTTGGAATAGTGCAGGAAATCTTTTTTAGAAGCCAGAGAATTCACAGATCTGAAGAACTGCAGGCAGAGAAATGATGTACAGGATCTAGTCATAGAGGTGCATAAAGGATATGGCCAAATTGAGACATCTGATGTATTAAAGATGTGACACTCAGGAAGGCCGCTAAGAAATGGTTTCTCTAATTTGTGGAAAAAAAGTAGCCGTAGAAAGAGGAATATGAAATACATCTGATTCAGTCACTACCATTTCTGAAGCAGAATTTGACTGGCTAAGGTGAGAGGTTTTGAGATGGAGGAAAAGCACAGACACAGCCAGTTAAGCACAGAAAGTACTGAGGTAAGGTCAGTACAGATATACCTGGATTAAACAGTAGAGATTAGCATTTAGTGGTGGACCACCACTCTTTAAAGACAAAAGCAAAAGCAAACAACAAATAAAACCCTGATCTGTTACAAAGCACACTGAACAGCAACTATACTAACACACCATATATCACAACTGGCTCCTTTAGACCCTAGAGAAGTTAATCACAGAAAATAGGTCGTAATTTGAGAATGACTCATTGTGGCAATTATTTTTGGCATAGCTATGTCAAGCTCTTTTTATTTGCAAGCATGCACATTAACAGAAAGCCTCTACCGGCAACAGCAGATTCTACTCAGGGTGCTGCAGCAAACTCTAAGGCAGTGTGGCTGCACATAAGTAATACAGAACAGCTCACAGCCATTCACCAAAACACAAAGCCCCACTGTCAAAGCCTATCCCTTCTTGGTGTGGCCCTACAACAGTTAAAATGGGGCATGTTTTGAGTTTAAGACTCCACCAGTTGTTACATTTGGCACCCTTCTTTTCATATTTATCCTGCAAGTTTTCACAGTCTGGTGGTTTCATGTTATAAGCTCACTCTATGATACTGGGGAGACAGTAAAGGTATGAAGCAGCTGGCTGGTAAGCTATGTGATATCAAAAGCACTATTTGTGAGCAGGAGTGTGTGAGTCTCTTTTTTACTGCTTGAGAAAACCAGGTGGGAGAAGCTTTGTATCAGAAGACAGGAACAGGTGAATTACTCACATAATGACAGATCCCTTTCCTTCCTTAACTTTCTGGTTCTTTCCCTGGTACTTTGCATGTAAGTTAACATTTGTAAAGAAATTACTACCTTTAGCTCCAGCACAGACTGCCCTTTCAAACAGATAGGTTTGTCTCAGAGCAGCCATGCTAAGCCTTGTTGTCCTTCCAGTAACAAAATTCAAACAAACTCAAAAGCCAGACTTCATTGTGTTTCCTCTCTGAATGTCTTGTAGTACTACTGTTCTGCCTTCTGTCCTTCGTAGGATCCAACATGTTACATTTTGAGTGTAATGGACTATAGGGGAAAAAAAAGGGATTGTAATTTTGCCTTTAGTATTATTTTTGACAGTCCTTTTATATCTCAGAACCTCGCTTCTGTCTACAAAATGGGGGTAATGGGTTAATTTACTTTGAAAAAAAAAAAGAAAAGAAAAAGGTGGGATCTGGTAATGGAGAGTTTTATATCAAATTAGGTAAGCAGTCTGATATGGTTCCTATGAAGCTGTCAGCAGCTTTTCATTATTATATTTTCTCTCTAAAGCACAGTTAAGAGTTTTCGTTGCCATTAGTTACACTTTAAATACAAGATCTGGGCCAATGTAATGGTCTCAGTTACCCCACAGTTCAGTCAGTGTGAATCTGCTGAAGTTATTAATGACGTTACACCAAAGCTCAAATGATGTAGGGAAAACGAGATTCATGCCCTTAATGTTAAAGGTGACCTCTGCTATGCATGCACACTATGAAAATCTACAGCCCACAGGCAATTTGATTTTCTGCCTGAAAATTACTGTAGAGACTTCAGTATCTGTGAGGCAGCCTCCTTTATTTTCCTCTGTAAAGTATTAGTATGAAGGGCAAAGGGAAGATATTAAAAATCAGATCAGAACTGAACTAAGAATCTGGTATTAATAGTCATTTAGCTTTAAAAACAAGGCATAGTTCAGAGGTGCAGGGGCAGTTTGTGCAAGTTTGGTGGTTTCTGATGGCACAGAATCTGCTGACTGCATTTTCCATCTCATTAACCTGAGATTCCCTGTGGGGACATGGGGGGGACGGAGAGTCTGGTGCTCGGGAAGTGTCAGGACCAGCTAGATCCATCATTTGTTTGCCTTGTGAGGAAGCAAAAGCATTACTTCAGTTTGACTGGTGACTTTCTCCTACACTGCCCACGGTGTATCCCCAGCAGCTACTACAGTCCATTCTCCTGAGCTTATGGTTGGACACCTTCCCTTTCTCATGTATACTTTGGGAAAAGACAGCTTGGTAAGTGGGAAAATAAGTCAGAAGCAACATCTTTGTGGTCCAGGCAACAAAAGAGAATTGAAGGCAAAACAAAGCCTTTGCCCTCCCACACTCTCCATTGACCTGTACAGAACTGGTTATGATGTAAATGACCACAAGACTTTGTATGTGACTGGATGTTGAGAGACATAGCTAGGAATATATGCAGCAGAGCAACTTGTACAACACTACAGCAGAGGCACCCACATCCACTTGTTAATGCTAAAGCCCCCTTCAGCACAGGACATGATAAACGCTCGGCTGAAAGTCAGATACTGTCCAGGGACTTCTCAGGAGCAGCGGGTGGCAGCACAGACCGGCAGGGAAGGCAGCTCTTTCTGCTGGCTGGTAGGTCATAGGGGCTCACTGGGGTGCACTCAGAAGGAAACCAGGCAGGTCAGCCACTGCTCTCACTCTGGGATGGGACTGTTTATGTAACTGTCTGCATGAGATTTTAAGAACCTAACTCTAGGCATCCAGTTTTGAAATGCTTATGTTTATAGGGACCCATTTATCATCTCTTCTACATTATGCAAGTTGTTGATTTTTTTTTTTTCCAAAACTAGTTGTCAAAAAGCATCAGGAAAAAAGAAAAGAAAAGAAAAGAAAAATACTCAATGCTCTCATTATGCTGTAATTCAAATGATTTATTCAAACCAGAGCTGCCGAGCATGGCTCAGTGACTCAGATGCTAGCACACAAGTCCCCAAAAACTCTTCTGCTCACTCTTATTCATATTTTGAGTTCATGATGAAGGGCAAATCTCACAAACTCGGCTCATATCTATACCACTGAGACACAGTTCAAACTGCATTCAGAATAAGTAAAATGTATAAGAAAATAATTAAAATAGTTTTGGTGTAACAGAGCCAAGGCTTGATGGGCTCAGAAAAGAGGAAAGTAAAGCAAACTGAGAATGTGCTGAACTGCAAATTTGTTGATGCTTCCTGTGAGGAAAAGGATACAGAGAGAGAAGATAGAGAGGCCAGAAAGCAGTAGCAATTGAACTCCAAGTAATCATTAGCAGCTTGGGGTAGAATACCTAGAAGTGACAAGCTGTTACTGGGAAGCTGCTGCTCAAAAATAAGGCACGGAGAGTTTCCAAAACACAGCCTGGCTGACCAGAGGAGTTCAGCATCGGCCAGATGCATCGCATCAGTAAAATGAGAGATCGAAATAAGAAGGTGCACAACGAATTTGGACTGAGAAAAAGCAAGTACAGAAGTTCAGAAGACAGAAGCTGAAGCTCAGATGAGTTCGACAGAGTCTTGACATGTAAAGCCTAAGGGGAAAATAAGAAAGCTGAATTAGGTGAGATGAGAAATGATGAGAGTTTTGATAAATTATCAAAACTATAACAGCTGAAATAGAAAGGAAATTACATACCTTGCTCATCTTACTGCTGAATAACCAGAGAAATTTAGAAACAGTCTAGCAGTGGGTGGAAAGGGAAAAAGGGAGTCTGATTTAACATTCTGCTATTAAGCCTGAGTGACTGGGAGCACAGTGGAGTTATCTCACAGTGATGAAGGATGGAGAGAGGGGAGAGACAGAAAGTAAATTAAGAAATATGATGTTTGTATAATATTCTTTTTCTGTATGTATAGGAATAATTAATAAAACTAGGAATAAAGGCTTATTTTATCTTCCCGTACCCCGTACCTTTCAAGCAATGACTACAACACAGCATAATAATGGCACAGCTCTATCTGTTCTCAATGAGAAAAGGCGGGGATAATTCATTTTCATGTCATGTATCACTCACAGCTGTCTGCTGTGATTGCAAAAGTCAAATTACCGTATCCTACATTCACACTAAGCCAAATTTGTTTGGGAAGTGGGGGACAGAAAGTGGGTGTGTTAATAGCAGACAATTTGCTGCCTGAATATATTCAGGTCAAAATGGGAATATTAACAGTCCTGTGTGGTATCTAATGCTACTATAGGTATATGGCCAATTTTTATTGAACCACTTATCCAAAGCATAATAAACAATAGCTTAATTTTCATTTACATTCATATTGCAGAATCTTATAACGTCTTATAATTGTCTGTGCATTTTTTTCTCTTTCAGTAAACATAGTATATTCCTAAGAAAACATCCAAATGGGTCATATTTGTGAACAAAATTAAGATGCAAGACAGATATATTTAAGCCCAAAGAGAATTTAAAAATTAACCATTCGTGCCAGTTGGCCATTGCTTTCTGCTGTACTCCCATCCATTCTGGAGACTATGAAACATTCAGAAGTAGGTTGATGCATCTTTTGTTGCCTTTGCTGTATACAGAATTTGATATAATAAAGATTTAAAAAATAACAATAATTTAAAAAAGGTAAATAATATAAAATCTCTGATTCTCTAATTTGGAGAAAAAATATTGATGACAAAATCTCTTTTCTGTTTTAGGTCTGGCTACTGTGTTAACAATCAAAAGTGTGAGCATTTTTTCATGGTATACACGTAGTTCTGTGGTGGTAGGGGGTTAAGTGCATAGGAGAATTCTTCAAAACAAAAGACAGAACAATCACTTTTTAAATCCTGGACTTTAAAAAAAAAAAAGTTCTTTTTCCAACTTCAAAAATAAAGTCATGTTTTACTACAGACCAATTCTGAGTACCTTGTCAGTAGTTTGTCACCTTAGGGATGGTGAAATTTTTTTCTTTAGACTAGCATAATAAATTTAGAAAACAGTCATATTTTGGTCTTCTTATAAAGGCTACTAAACCGTAGTTGGACAGCATAGTTTGGCTGAGTCCAGTGTGCTTTCTTGCTTGAAAGAATATTTAAAATGATGTTGGTGCTACTGCCCACTTAAAGGAAGCTAGAACAGGAAATAAACCACACTTCAGACTCCTGATTCCAAAGATAAAACTTAATTTCAGCCCAATGCACAGACACTATTTTCACTTTGCTTTAGACCTATCCCACTCTGCTGTACCTAGTGGAGCCATTGAAAGCTGCTCATCAAAGACAGTACATGAAATTCAGCCAAAGTTCAAATTACAGGGATTTGAGCATCATTGCTAAATATCAACATAAGTTAGTGTCCTAGTTTTTTTCCAGGATAGAGTTAATTTTCTTTGTAGAGAGGCTCGTATGATGCTCTTTATGGATTTTTGATGCAGTGTTCACAAAGAGCCAAGGACTTTTTTTTTTGTTTCTTGTACTGCCCTGCTAGCAAGGGTGCTGGGGGTGCACAAGGAGCTGTGAGGGGACACAGCCAGGACAGCTGACCCAAACTGGCCAAAGGGATACCCTGTGCCATATGGCATCATGCTGGACAATGAATCTGAGGGTAAAGAAGGAGGAGGGGAGATGTTCAGAGTGATGTCATTTGTTTTCCCAATAAATCATCACTTGTCATGGAGCCCTGCTTTCCTGGAAGTGGCTGAACACCTGCCTGCCAATGGGAAGTAGAGAATGGATTCCTCGTTTTGTTTTGCTTGTATGCAACTTTATCGAGTGAACTGTCTTTACCTCATCCCATGAGTTCTCACACTTTCACCCTTTGTTTTCTCTCCACCTCTCACTGTGGGGGAAATGAGCGAATGGCTGGGTGGTGCTTAATTGCCTACCAAGATTAAACCAGAACAATTTTTTTGATAGGTCTTCAGTCCTTCAGCAGGTGAGAAGTGGTGCTCTTTTCTGGCTGTCTCCCACTTCCATGAATTCTGCCGCTGTCAAAACACCCCACCAGAGAGCCAGAGAAACAATCAGAAAGACCTGTATGGAGTAGTTCAGACTATGTATCCTCTTATTACTGTACCACATGGTGAATGGTCACCATTCATTAGGGGCACACAAAGGGCTCTGAAACTGCCAGTTACACCAAAACACAACTTGTCTAAAAAATATTTTGCTTTTTCGGTGCTATTAATTTTCAGGGCTTATAAATGCAGCATAAAGGATGAAGGCTGCTCAAAGAATGCATTAGAATCTTATTTGGTGAACTGCTACAGTGGGATTTCAGACACAGTTCTGTTTTGTGAAACCTTCCTCTGCCTTTCTAAATATGTATTCAGAAAAACACTGTTAGGGTGACAGCAAGAGTTTTTTGTTTGTTTGTTTGTTTTTCAGTTTTGTTTGTTTGTTTTCTTTTTCTGTATCAGTCTATAACCTTGGATGAGATTTGATTGAAAATACGCATAAAACTCCAAAATCCAGAATGATTAAGCAAAAGAATCAATTGTGTCAATTATCAGCCTGCAATAACTCCCTTTTGATACTAATTAGACTCAGATTTACTAAACTTTACTGTTATTGTTTACTCAAGTTGCTCAACATCTCAGATTTTTAAATTGGCAGTGCTATACTTCCAATTAGGTGTAAAGTATCAGAAAAATATTTTTAAAGGATATGAACTCTTTCCTTTAAATAGGAAGTTTGATCTTAAAAAATAAGAAGGTAATTTATAATGATAGATTTAATGTTAGAAACTATAAGTGAATTTTATCTTGTCAGGGATGAAAAAATGGTAGTAAGAAAAAGGTTTTCTTGTGAGTTTTAGGACAGGAAGGTTGAGGAAAAAATGTAACAGAATAGAAAAGTTTAATAAGATGCCAAGTGCAATAATTGAAATTCTGTTTTCCACCGGATACACAAGGGTACAAAATATTCAGTTGCTGTTGATTTTGTGATTATATTTACAGATTCCATTTCATTACAAACGGTGTTTGGAATTCTAAAACCATTAAAAATGCAAATAAATGATGCATTACATTCTTGTTCAAATGAAATGTTACATTTGACTCTTTGTCCCTCTAAAAAGAAATCTGTTATATAAGAAAAAATAACTTCATACATATATATTCTACATTGAGTGAGCACATGTACATATGCAAATTAATTCTGCAATGTGTTAGTTTAATATATCTCCTACTTTTTTTTTTTTTTTCCCCTCCAAAATACCTTAGTCCATCTTTAACTAAGACAACTGAGTGCATGAAAAGTCGTTTCCGTTTTATGGCTGATTAAAAGGACCAAGATAAGAACTGAAGCATCCCTTGCAGTGTACAACTTGATCAGCTCATATCTGTCTACATGAACATGCCTCTGGCTCAAGCTCTTCAATAACACTGAACTGTACCAGGTGTTATCTCTAGTAGCCAGGGCTTGAGTCATTCAACATAATAGATTCAAATCAGAAAATGTACCTGCAGTCTTACTGGCATCCAGAAGCACTAGTTTATTGTATTGTCAAAGTGTAGTTGCACTTAATGACAGACAGCATTGCATTGGCTTTAAATTAGTTTCTGAGCAACTTGAAAGGTAGCTTCAAAATGACTGCAATGAAGCTTTTAAATCTAGAAAAAAACTTTGAGGGTCCATAAATATTATGTAATATAAACACATTTGTACAACGGAAAGAAAATTGTAGCCCCCACTCTCTCTTCCCCCCTACCCCCCCCCCCCCCCCCCCCCCCCCAAGAATTCCTGGGTTCTAATTCCTCCTAATTATGGCTTCTCTTCATTAACAGGAAACTACTAAATACAGGTAAAAATGTCTACTCTGATTGGAACATAACCCTACTCACTGGTTCCTCATAATAATATTTAAATAGCCAAGTTGTGGATGAATTAGTATTTGTAAGACATTTCAATGTTATTTTGCCATCTACATGTAATATAAGTGCAATAGAAAATCCACCTCTAAACTGTTAGCCTTTCTGGACATCACCTTTGGCTTTTCTTTTTTTTTTTTTTTTTTATGAAGTTTATATTTTTCCCCCAAAGAGTGCTGTTTCTTAGCATGCATGAGACATAAATTACATTGGTGAACTATAGTGCTCTGACCTTTTCAGTATTTAAAGTCTAGAAAGAGTGATTTACAAAATAAATAAATAAATAAATGAATGAAAATTTTAAAGCAGCATAATACTTTCATCTTAATGTAATGGAGGGTGAAATGTGTCTTAAGAAGAAAATGTGAAGCTAACTGTAAAATAGCAGACTCATGTTATACTCTCACGTCCAGTGTTTTACTGCAGCAATAATGTTTGAAATTCCTGTTTAATGTTTGCTTTCTGTATATTAATGTAGGATATTAGTAGAATTGAAAAAAATCCAGCAAAGGATATCAAGGATGTTTCACATTATGAAATGGCTTTGGTATGAGGGGTGTATTTATAGACTAGAAAGTGTCCTGAAAAAGAAACAAATATAAGCGAAGAGATAAGACATTTCTGTAAATTAAGTAATTTATAGAGAGTGAATAGTGTGAGAGAGTGAACAGCCAAGAGAGCAAGTCTGATCAAATATTCACTGTCTCCTCTAATTCAAGACTAAAAGACCACCAAATGAAACTAAAAAGTAATTCCCAAAATAAAGTAAAATAAAGTAAAATAAAGTAAAATAAATAAAAAAGGTTGCATCTTCTACCATGTAACTAAGCTGTAGATCTTCTTGCCACAGGAGGATGCAGATTTCTAGTAGACAGCAGATGTACAAAAATTCACTGGACAAAGATATGAAACAAAATCATTCCATGATTATTAAATACAAATATATCACCCCCCAAGGAATCCCTTAAGCCACAAATTATTGGAAGCAGAAAGAGTTTATTGGAGAGTTTATCTACTTGCATGCCCTGTTACAATACTCTCCTTTGGGCATTCCCAATGGATATCTAAATGGGCATTGCTCTGTCCTGTTAGAGCCTCTCTTAAATGGGAACTAGTTCAAAGCAGAATCTATGAGAAAACACTCAACCAAAGCTCAGAGCATTGGAGCTTCTTAGGTCTTTAGATTTTCTCCAGTGGATCTCAGCTAAAAACTGCCCTTATTGAGGGATCAAAATATGAGGCTATTGAGCATCATAGTTTTATATTTCAGCTAAACTACACTGTCCGTGATCAGCTAAAATAATGCAATACAATAACTATCATATATGTCGATTGATATAATTAATTAGGTACAATCTTTTAGAAGAATTAATAGCTGTATATTGTTTTCTATATTCTTTGACCTAACAAGTAAAGGAAATGTAACAGAAGAAGCATATTATACTCATAGTAGGGGAAATAACTGATTTCTATCTCACAACAACAGCCTTTCTAATTATGTGTGAAGTGACAAAGGGGATGCTTATGCCATGGAAGAATACATTAAAATTCTCTGGTGAGATTAGAAATAAATGTATGTGACAGGCATTAACACATTATGAAAGTGTGTGCAAACTAATGAAAATTATAGGAATGTGCTCGTATGTTTGTAGTATAATGTGAAAATATCTTATGTCTTAATAATTTAAAAGTGAAGAAAGAAGAGTGAAACCTATGATCTTACTTTTAAACTTCAAATTAGAAGAAGCTAAAGAGAAAACTACTTTTCTTGGCTGTAAATAATTTAATGTAAGGTACTGTTCTGAAAGCTAGGCTAGCTGTAAGGTCTTTTGTACAAAGGTGGAAAATTATAACATCTTAACTGGAAAATATTTTATATTTTCAACCCTAAAGCTCTCCAGTTAATAGCTTTCTTTGTCAGACTCTGGCCCTCCAGGCTGCTCACACAGGTCTGGGTTTTGCGGGGTATTCCGGTTGCATAGTACACCACCTCAATGAATCAGGGATTCTGATTTCAGTACCTAAGAGATATGAAGTACATTAATGACTGCTTTAGAATGTTACCACTTCAAAGTACAAGTTTCTCTTCTTCCCCTCCCTCACCAGACAACATAACATAAAATGAAACTGAAAAGCATTATTGCTGAAAGAACCATTTTATATTTTTTTTTTTTTTCCATTAATTTACCTTTATTTCTGGGGGACAGCTGCCTAGATCACAGCCCTCCATAGGAACATTGCTGTCATGACTTCAAAAGTAGTCAAGAAGCTTTGAACTTGAAACAGTTATTTCCTTCTTAGCAGACCATGAACAAAGATAAAGAAATAAAAAATATTATAATCTATAGCACATATATATTAAAATATCATACAAAAAATAAGATATTTTAATAGCGGCTGGACTTAAACAGCAAAAAGAGTTTTTATCTACCTACTTGCACACCGAGCAATATACTTATTGTAGCTGAAACATCCTTTCGATTGTATGTACACAACCACACCCACAGCCTTCTTGGTTCAATGGTTCTTGCATCTGCTCTCTGCTCTGACTGGCACAATTCATAGAGCATCCTGAGCTGGAAGGAACCCACAAGTATCATCAAATATTCATCAGCAAGGAATAAAATTACTATCTACCAATCCACCCTGACTCTATATGTTATCTGTTACATCCTTTACTCATTCATTTCTGTCTTGAAGACTTGTCAATATATTTGAATTTTGGCAAAAGCTACTGAAAAGTCATTTTTTTAATCAAGGCAATGCTATATCTGCAGGAGATATCCTTGTGAATTTTTACGATCATCTTTACCAAATTTAGGTTTGCATCTCAGAGTGACTTCCTATTTATTTGCTCTTATTTGTGAAGAGTGGTATTCAATGCATCTCATTTTGACTCTTTGAAATCTAAGTATCTATCTATGCTAATTATCTAGTTCTCTTAAAAGTCAGCGGAAGGAGATGAACTTGTGTGAGGAAATGATTCAGGTTATGAATATGGATAAATAAGATCTGTCTCCATTGACTGAGAGAACTTAGTTGGCAGATAATAGATAGCTTAGATTAGACAGTCTTTTGGGTAGGTAAAGATAGTGAGATGTATCTCATCCTACATACAGATTTTATCAATTACAGTACATTAAACAGCTTATAGTTGTAAGCGAAGTTGGAACCCATTATCTGTGTAGCCAGTAACATGAGAGATACTTGACCCTGGTGGAAAATAGGAAGTCCGTTGTTTGTCAAACACTAATCTATGTTTGCTGCACAATTTAGCACATATCTGGTTCTCTTGACTCAGTATCATTCTGGTAATAAGGTCAAAGCCAAGCACCAAGGCACCATGCAGACTGCTCTACCTGCAGTGAGGACAAAAAGTAGCAGGTATCTTCCTACACATATCAGTCAATAATGTAGACACACTCTAAGCACTTCTGCTATCCTGGTTTATGACAACTAATCTACTTTCCTGCATCCTTTCATTGATATGTGTTTATTTCTTCTTTGCAACAATTCTCCCCCATAAAGAAGTTGAAAATGCTTATAAAAAGATGAGCTGGCTTTCCTTGTGCTTTCCAAAAGCTCATTTGATCACACAAGGAGGCAGATTGTGTAATTATATTTGCAAACTCATCTACACCAGTACAGAATCATCCAAGTACATAAACTAATCCAAAGTGTATACTGCTGAAGCAGGACCCTGTGCTATTAATTGAAGAGTGGGGATGATGGTGGGGAGAGGAATGAAATGTTGTTCTGTTTCTGTTTGTCAGTTATTCATTAAATATTTACAGAAATATGTAAATCAAATATGCAAATCAAATAATTGGACTTATGGGTCCAGTTCAATAATAGGACTTTCTTGGGTGGAATTCAACCTCTGGTAGGTGTTAAATTATTGAAAGAAGCTTTTTTGATTAAGCCACATGATATTTGTGAGATATGACTAGAGTCCTATACCAATAGATTCTCCGTTCTGTGGAAGCCACGTGGGATAATCCTTGTCCATGTGAGTACACGTGTCTGTCTTTCTGCCATAAATTCAGGGTGTGAGTGTGTGTGTATGTCCATACTTGTGTGTGCAAATGTGTAAATGTGTTCTGAACCATTCTGAAATATATATATATAAATTTCAAAATAGTGCATTAAAAAATTAAAGATATCTGAATTAAGGCAGAGCATATCAGCTTTTTTTTTTCATATCTGTCACTGAATTATGACAATGACAAATACATAAATTGTATCATTACAAGGATTACAGTGTTATTGTCAAAATATTTAAATTCTCTTTTAATTTTAATTACAGTTTTTCATTATTTTCCATCCTGTCTACATACCGATCTCTGAATAATGCAGAGGCCTTATTAGAGTAACTTATCCTTCAGATCTATAGGTGAAAAGTTTCTAGCTCTATTTACATTAAGGGATATTCATGACACACATGAAGAAAAGCTAACACTGTGGATATTGAGGATCAGGAATAAATTGTCTGGTAATCTTGGGAAATATCCACCATTGTACATATTTAAAAACTGACTAGGTAAATCTCAAGAAAGATATGCTTAAATATGATCTTGGTAGTGGTAAGAGAATGGTAAGAGAATCTTGAGATCCTTTCACATCCTATTTTTATATAGTTATTATATAAACAGTCATAACAGTCATAAGCAAGCTTTTCTGAATGTCTGTAACTGTGGACTCTTGGACACTTTTTTTTTTTTTTTCTTTTCCTATCAACAAATTAGAAGAGAGCTTATGTCACACTTACCATCAGTGTCTGGAAGGAAGTGGTTGTCCTGGTTTTGGCTAGGATAGAGTTAATTTTCCTCCTAGTAGCTGGTAGGCTGCTGTGTTTTGGATTTAGGATGAGAATAATGTTGATATCACACTGATGTTTTAATTGTTGCAGAGCAGTGCTTACACTAAACCAAGGACTTTTCAGCTTCTCACTCTGTCCTGCCAGTGGGCAGGCTGGGGGTGCAGCAGAAGCTGGGAGTGGACAGACCCAGGATAGCTGACCCAAAATGTCCAAAGGGGTATTCCATACCATATGGCATCATGCTGAACAAATAATATGGGGTGGCTGGCTGGGGTGGGGGGTGCCAGCTGCTCAGGGATAGGCTGAGCATCGGTCAGCGGGTGGTGAGCAATTGCATTGTGCATCACTAGTTTGGTACGCATTATTATCAGTAGTACTATTATTATTATTATTTTCATTTCTTTTCTATCCTAACAAACTGTCTCTATCTCAACCCACAAGCTTTCATTTAATTTTCTTTTTTTTTCTGTTCTCTCCCCCATCCCACAGAGGGAGGAGGGAAGGTGAGCGAACAGCTCTGTGGTGCTTAGCTGCCAACTGGGTTAAACCACTACAGTGGTACACAAGTAACAAACTGGAAGACTCTGAAAACATCTAGCTGTCTGAGGATGTACGAGGGAAAGAGAGGAAATGAATAAATATTTACACTGTTTGCTCTAAAAGAGTCAGTCAAGAATATCTCAGGGCTAAGTTAAAGTGAGTCTCAGTGTAAACGGACCTTCAGTGGGGCAGAGAAACAGCAAAATAAGAGGTTGGATAAAGCTTGGATAAAGATATTGCCAGACACATTGTGATAAATCCTAAAGGTATAGTAGTGTTTGCACAGACACAGACAAACCACACACAAATACATATTTTGATAAGTAATCAATTTATTTTACTGCCAAGATTTCGAACTCCCTCATCAACCTGATAAACTGTTGTAAGATATTTATCCCGTAACCTGACAATTTTGTCATCATTTAGCAGTTTTTACCTGCAAAATCCAATCAAAGAAACCATAATAATTTCTATGAGAAATTCTAGAGGTTTGTTAATAGCTTTATGAGCTTAAATCTTCACCAATTTGAATCACTTTGCTGGAGATACTGAAGATGGATATAGAACCGTTTTTTATATGCATCTTTTAAGATGATGATTCAATTTTTTAGTGACAGGTGAATGCTATTTTTTCTTATTCCTTTGTTTACCATCACTTGCAAGTCCTTAAAGTTGTGTTAAAACCATACTATTTTCAGATGTTAGTGTGGTAAATGTTTAATCTAACTTGTGCTTAGTATTATATGTAGTTAAAATAAGACAAATTCTGAAAATGTTTTAAAATATTATTATATCTTATTCTGTACTGAACTATTCCTTCACCTCTTATATATTTCTCTATACCAACTTATTTTTGAGGACCTTCTTATAGCAATTTTTTTTTTTTTAACTACTTCTCTTAGTAGGCAGCAGCTACAGTTTCTTACAAGTTACCTGAACTTGACAGAACCTCCTGGACTTCCTCCAAGAAGCAAGGACATATCCAAAGAAAGCATCAAAGTCTATAGGAATTGTTCATCATGCATTTCAATTCATCTGAGGACATCCAAAGAGAAACCAGTCATCTGAGTTTATTTTTATCTAGCACAGAGACAAGTTTATACCTTACTGAAGTCAATAGTAAGTTTCTGTTGAATCCAATGACACCAGGATTTTTCCCATACAGTTCTGCCTTGTATCTGAAAGTCTTCTAGCAACAGGTAGCATGAAACAGTTGTTTAAAAGTGCACCTAAAAAGAAACAGAAATCACTTCATAAGTGGCTTCTTATGATATAATTTCCTCTTCAAGAATAACAAGGAGTCACTTCATACTATTGAAAGTGGCTTTTATTATTATTACTTTTTCTAGTGGTGTGATGCAAATAAACTTGGAAACATAAGTTGCATTGTCTTCTGAAATGTCATTGCTTGTTTGGAAAACAATCTTGCAGTCTTCAAGGATTTATTTCTGCACGATGTTGATGCTCCCTCCACTTTGACTCAGACTGTTGTTATTAAGAAAAGAGTCAATTAAAGAAGATGAAAATTCCCTAACACGAACAAAGTAACTTTAGATATATATATATTTTTTTTTTGGGGGGGGGGGGGGAGAGCGGGGGCAAAGGCTTATCAGGAGAATGACATGACAAACAGCTCTGTTCTGTGACTTCTTGACAGTTTTTCTCCTTTTTCTTCCTAGAGAGGAATTCTGTTTTCAGCTTAGGAAAGGCTGTTTTTAATTTTTTTTTCTTTATTGGCGAATTAAAATTAGCAAAGATAGCTCTTGTGCTACACCACATGAAGTTTCATGGAAATACTAAACTTTGAGCTAGAAGAAAAACTGTGGAGGGTTTTTTCTTTGTTCTGTTCTGTGACAGATGTGTGACTTTGACAACTCCATATCTCTAATGGAGTCCTCTATAAAACCATTAGTAGTACATAACACATTGCTTGTAAAAATCCTTGTGACTATCAAGTTCTCTAATTATATACTCTTAAATAGTTACTTTAATAGTGTAGTATCTACTTTTTTTCATCCAAATAATGATAACATACAAATGTGAATACAAGTGCTACTGATACTTGATACATAGAATGCTTGTAGTCAGTGCAGTTTTCTGAAAGCCAAGAATAGTCCTGTGTTTATGCATGTATGGAGTGCTTAGCAGTAGTTAAATGAAACTGTGGAGCCAGGAATTGGACTCAATAATCATTGTGGGTCCCTTCCAACGTGAGATATTCTATGATTCTCTGATTCTAATAGGGATGGAGGGATTATGCAGAAGATGCTGTACCTGAACCTGGTCAAGATATGACAGACCTAAAAAAAAAAATCAAAGTGGTATCACATACATGTTACTGCACATTTTTCTGATGGTTGGACAGATAATGGATTTTTCCATTGTTGTTTCCAAGTTGTTTTGGAAATGCAGTTACTCTTGCAAGATGATTTGTATTTTCTTCTCAGCTCCAGTGGGAAAATGAGGCAGAGTTTTGTCTTGCATCCACATTCCCTGTATACTGTAGATGAATTTATGCAATGGCTATGTTTAAGGATAAATCATTCAAACCTCATGTCTCATGTCATGGTATTCTGCAATCACATCTCTTATTATTGCAAACTGATGCTAAAAAGTTTTATAATCATTTCTCCTTCAGTGAAGAACAGGAAGTTAAATTGTGTCTAAGAAAAGCATTGTCTAGGCTTAGTGTTTAAAGCATGTTAATAAGAGCAGAGCAGAGTAATCCCTCGAGGGGTGTCACCAAAGGCATGACTTTAGGCAGTGAAAGGGAAGTCAGAATGTTTATTTTACTAGTAATCACTAATCCCTTTTAGGATTTAATTGTCGAAGGGCATCAGTCAATGACCAGGGACCTATTGTGCTAGACATACAGTCCTGCCTGGCAAAGTTAAAGCTAAAGCTAAGTTTTGTCTTGAACGCATGAATTCTGAATTTGATTGTTGGTGGTTATGAAACCATTGTTCAAAATTCCATGAATAATTCAAAACATACCTTTGTTTTCAGCAAGCAGCCCAGAGGAAAGAGTTCCTGAATTGCTTTTGTAATTTTCCACAAAGCACACCTGACTTTGCCAGGAGATAACACACTGAGATAAAATTTACAGGCTCTGGCTTTTCACTTCCCCTGTATATCTGGAAAGAGGTTTCCATGTGCTCTAACTCTGCTCCCAGAAAGGTCCTGCTACTGGGGTTGAGCATTAAACATGGAAATTCAGAATGATCTTGATTGTATCACCCCTGTTTTCAGAAGTAGTGCTATCCTGCTTTATTCTTTGAGCTGAAGCTGTAGTCTCATTCTTTGAAAAAGCCTGCTTAATCTCTGCTGGCTGGCAACCTTATAGAGCATCTATCTGAAAAGGTATCACCATTTTGCTGATGTCTGAATTCTCCAAGTAATTCAAACCTAAATTCCCCTGATGCAGTTCTGCATCCTGCTGTGGGAGGAAGAATCAGTGAAGGATTCTCTTACCGCCTTTGTGGTAGTGCTGGCAGTGATGACTTGCTCACTTCCTGATCAGCTATGAATAGATCCCCCTACATAAGGTGACTGGAGGAGTGCAACAACATTTAGATATTTTCTGGGAACAAGGTTTTATACTGGACAAGAAGAGCATGTTTCAAGAAGCTAAACTTTTGTTTTTGAGGAGTCTTCTGGGCATGTATGTTAAAAGTGTGCTAGAAGGAAGTCCTATGTCAAGCAACTCTGAAACTGGTCCAGAAACAAGCTACCTGTGCCTCTCTTTTACAGCACCTCAGCCAAAGGAAAGGTAGGTAGTGAGGACAGGAATCTCTGACCTGCACAAAGGCAGACTGACCGTGACTGTACCATGCTAAAAATATTGGTAAACCTGTAAAAAGCAAGACCATACTTCAAAATGAAGATCTTTACCTGTAAAAGCCAGAATTGCAAAACCGTAGTGTCATTAGAATAGACGTTCTCTGTACAGATGCAACAAATAATCATCTGTAATTTCCTGAATCAAGCAAATAGGCTGGATTATAAAAGTTAGTTAAAATAAAAATAACCTTGCAATGAGGGTTTTCCATAGCAAAAAGTAATGATGAAAGTATGTTAATACAAAAACATATATTCAATGTGTGGAAAATAAAATAAAAAATAAAAAAGAGTGGGCAGAAGGATCTTATTATTGTAAAAAAAAATAAATCCCCGTAAAGCTGGAATTTGATACTTTGTCAATGATGTCATATTTATCAAACTCAATACATCAATGTTACCTATTTAGGATGGGAACAAAGTTACATTAATTTAGAACATCAATTTATCACTATTTTACACATTTTCTGTGGGACCGGATCCATTCTGTTTTTTTTAATTCTGCCACTCTTTTACTACTTCAGACTCTCTTCCTTTCAGATTGTATTCCCACATTAGAAGCATTTTAGAATGAGAGAAATAAAATATGAGCCTGCCTTGTGATTTCCCCCCCCAGAAAGGATGTCCTGGAGCAAGGAAACAGAAATATTGTACGTGATATACATGCAAATATATCTGCGAATTCATTCAAGATTCCATGAAGCTGAGGTATATATCCTCAACAGACATACTTTTCTATACATTTTAGAAAATATAAATAGTTGTCCCTTTTTATTATTATATATTTTTTTTTCTACAAATTTCTTAGCCTTTCATTAAACATTTATTGAAACAAGGATATAAGAACACAATTCAGTAATGGATTTTTTCTTGAATTATTTCAAGGTCATTTGAATACTTTTAGAGCAAAAACTTTAGCTCACTGGAAACTAGTCTCAAAGATATAATTTCCAATAAGACTGATGTACTTCACTAGTTTAAGGTGTATTATGGTTTCTATAGCTATCCTCCTTATTTGTTGATATGTTTCTCATATAATCAAAAGTAATAATACAAATTCTAATTTATCAAATATATATGTTTAATAAGTTGTTTACTATAAACTATACTTGTCACATTTTTCTTGTATTTGGGTATCAGATATAAGTTTTCAATTAATTATTTTAGAGTGTGTGTGGACAAATGCAAAATTCATGAAGGCAATGAAAGTGATAGTGTTCTTTATATTGAGGCTAAGGAGAGGTGGGATGCAAATAATTTTATGAAGAAGTGGCATACAAAGAAGATCTTCCAGTCAGAATCTGATCTTTTTAGACAGTCTTCTGGTAAATTTATTATTAAGCTATTTGGTTTTTTAATTCAGGCGTGAATACAGTTTATCAAATTTCATGAAATTAGCAGAATTGTTTATGTTAGGGTTAAAACCACCCTAAGGTCCTTTAATAGTCAATAGAGAAAAGAAATAACTCTAGACAACATCTTAGTTCATCAGACTTCTCAGTTTTCCTTTTAAGATGCCTATTCCTCTGTCTTCCTGGCAATGGAGACACTCTGAGGAGACAACATTCCTGCCTCCTGTGCTTCATGGCAGTAGGATTATTTCAGGCTCTGGGCAAAAGTGGTACCTTGTCCAAACTCCACAGAGCATGGCCAAAAATAAAATCAGAGTAAATATCCCAAATCTGAAATTTAACCTTCTTAAAAGAAATAACTTTATTTTGGTTTGTGATTTGCATATATACCATTCTGATAACCATTCTTGAGTCAGAAATGTACTAAGATGTGTTGAAATGTTACTTTGGTAATGATTAAAGTTACAAATCACTGTTGCCATATTCCTTCTCTTCTTAACCACATTTCATGGTAGCTCTTGTCATTTCAGTGCATAGTAAATATCAGGTAATGGCAGTCTAATTATATGATGATTGCTGTAAATGTTACAAAGTAAATGGAGCCAGTGTCAGTTACATAGTAATTATTCTTGGCCCTACTAAACATTTTACCCAGTAATCGGCAGGAACATGTAATTCTCTTATCATGAAAGAAAATTAAAACTACCTTCTCGACTTTCAAATTCTTCATGGTCTCTTTACACATTTGCTACATGCTGCCCAGTGTCTCACTCTGCTTGTGAAACTCAGTCTATTCTCTGTGCTCTCCATTTGATTGCACACATCAAGATAAGACAGTGACTTCCCTATCTTGTCATATTAACATTTAAAAATGCAAACATTTGCATTTGCATTTCTTATTTTTAGGTAACCATCCAACCATAAATAAATCACTGCTCAAGTTCATATTCTGAGAAGACATAGAGCCATCAAGGATGTTTCCTTTTTGGAATAATCTCTTTACAAGAAGCTAACACTTTTCTACTATAATTCTTGCTAGTGTGAGGTTTGAGAATATTTCTTTTTTTGATACAGCTACACCTAGGATTTTCATAGCTCATTGTCAGATATAAAACTCCACCTTTTTCCTACTTTTTACCTCTATAATATTTTGCCTTAGAGTTTATTTTGACTCTTTCTACTTTTCTGATTGATAAGTATCTGATGCCTGTGGCAAACAATTCAATAACTGGTGTAGGAGGAGGATAATGAAGAAAATTTAGGCAAACCACAGAAGGAAGGAAGGAAGGAAGGAAGGAAGGAAGGAAGGAAGGAAGGAAGGAAGGAAGGAAGGAAGGAAGGAAGGAAGGGAGGGAGGGAGGGAGGGAGGGAGGGAGGGAAGGAAGAAAGGAGGGAGGGAGGGAGGGAGGGAAGGAAGGAAGGAAGGAAGGAAGGAAGGAAGGAAGGAAGGAAGGAAGGAAGGAAGGAAGGAAGGAAGGAAGGAAGGAAGGAAGGAAGGAAGGAAGGAAGGAAGGAAGGAAGGAAGGAAGGAGGGAAGGGGGGAAGGGGGGAAGGGGGGAAGGGGGGAAGGGGAGAAGGGGGGAAGGGGGGAAGGGGAGAAGGAAGGGTCTTATCTTACTGGTTTTAGCACTGATCTAACAGGAAGTATCTTAGAAGATGGAGGTAGATTTTATTTCTAATTTTTCTCTTAGTTCTGTCTAAATAAATTCCAAAACAAAACATAAAAAAAAAAAAAACACCCCTTGCACAGAAAGAGTATGAGCTTCATTGTGGTGCATTGTGGTGCAAAACTATCATAACCTTGCAATAAAATGCAAGTTGTGTCTCCTCATATTACTTCATGGCCACCACATCTCTGAGCTTTGACAGAGAAGAAACTGTTTTTATATATGTTTTATTTGTTGTCGTTGTTTGTTTGTTTTTTCCTTCAAGAGACTTTTTTCCACTTCCCTCGGACATTACTGTGGCTTAAAGTAGAAACAAAACAAAACAAAACAAAGAAACAAACAAAGAAAATCCTTCCGCTTCTCTCTGAAGAAGAGTGATGGGTTAGCAGGCTAGCATCAGGAAAACCAAAAGCAAAGAGCAAGTCACAGTGTCTCTTTCTATGACAGTGAAGTGCAACCACCCACGAAGAGATGGATATGTTTCAAGAGTGGTCAAATTTACATAGGGTTGTTTCCATATAGAGATTCTCAACCTGGGGAAGGTCAACAGTGTCTAAGGAAGGTTTCCAGAGTTTCAGACCTAAAGGTCAGAATCACTGTGAATTGATTCTTACATTATTATATTCTTCACTTCTTTGTCATGTTTTGTTTTCAATGGTTCAAGAACCTAATTCCCGCAAATTCCTTCTGGAAATTATTTTGGAGACTAATGTCCACCAGGGTTGAGTGGTTCTGTTATCTCTGACATTTTTTCCTTGTTGACATTTTTCGTTCAGCTTAAATAGGAATGGCAACTGCTGAGTTACTTTACTACTATATGTATACACTCATTTATAGCTCATTTCCACTCCCATTAACAAGCTTTTCAACACCCATAAGTAGTAGGAAAGAAAATATTTGCAGCTATTAACAAATGCACCATTTAATGACATTATAACCCAGCCTGATCAGAGCCTTTTACTATATATTGGATTGCTTGTTGAAAGTCAATTTTACAACAAAATAAACACTGGCATGACATAAATTTCACTGTTTTAGTTTTCAGATGTAGTTATATACCATATTACTCCTCAGGGGTGAAAAACATAATGTGTGCAAATGAATTTAGATACACAGCAACTGATTTTCCAGTGGTGATATAATTAAAGCTATAAAAAGAGTGCCTACATGTAACAGCTACTGTGGGAGCCCCTCTCATGTTCTTATATACATGACAAACATATTTTGTTTTTCTCAGTTTGCTTTAACATTTACTTGTCTTTTTGCAAAGCAACCAAATTATTCAGTGACTAAAAAAGTTTCTAAAAGACTGAGAAGCACAATAATTAGACCACTCTGACTCAAATTTTGCATTAGAGAAAAATAAACATTGCTGAATCCAAATACACCCAATTTGTTTGATATAAGCACTTGTTTTCAATATATAAATATGTCCTCATGAGAACAAAGTCTTAACAGTTTGGTTTTCTTTTTTTCTTTTTTTCAAGATGATCACCTGATGTCTGAAACAAGGGTCTAACAATTCTCTTATTTTCAAGCAAGATATTGATCCAATTTGGCTTCACTTGGGATCAGTACAGTACCAAGTACGCACAGAGGCATGGTGCAATGTTTTCTTTTGTGCCAAGGGAGGCTTCACTACTTTTTTTTTTTTTTCCTTCTATCAAAGGAATAGACTAAGTGCTGCAATTACAGGAACCATTCAACTTTCT
The DNA here is from genome assembly GCF_040182565.1 of Anser cygnoides. Taxonomy (NCBI): domain Eukaryota; kingdom Metazoa; phylum Chordata; class Aves; order Anseriformes; family Anatidae; genus Anser; species Anser cygnoides. The sequence continues at coordinate 26,016,727 of NC_089876.1, forward strand.
GCTGTTCTCCTTGATCACCTGAGAAAGCAGAAGATAAGTGATTCTGATTCTCTGTCAGCCTTATAGCACTAGGTCAGAGAAAGGGGGCTGCTGAGCATTGTAACCACAAGAATGGAAGGAGAGAGAATAAAGATACCCAAGCACTGAAGATACTTCCATCATTGAAAAAGAAATATCTTAGCTCTTTTAAAATACATTTTGGAATGCATGAAAAAGAATATATTCAATGAGTAGTTTAAGCAGGGAACAGTTTATAAATATTAATAAATTGAACCTCACTCTGTATTGAAGTGGAGAACTATCTCAGTAGATACTCCAAGTCACTTTTTACTCATGTTTTACATGTAAAATTTCACTGATTTCTCTGGGAATTTTGTTTTAATCAAGAAAAAAAAAAGTCAGATTTTCTGATGCAGAAGATGAAATGATTTCCCTTTAGTCACATGAACTATGCAAGCACAATACTTAATAGTCGAGTGTGGTCAAATGACTTCTGTGAAATTTATTTATCAGACGAAAACTGCATTACTTTTTTTTTTTGGGGGGGGGGAACTTCTTTCAATAGAAATGATGATATTGCTTTAGAAAACCAAGTATATGAGAAATGAAACCTTTGAAATTTTGAATGAGAACACAGAATATATTCTCTGAAAGACAAAAAAAAAAATTAAAATCAACTCAAATAGTGCTGTTCTGCTTTGAATTGTACTATTTAATTGAATTCTAGCTCATAAATCAGTTAACATGTCCCCCATCTTCATTAAGCAATGATAAAGAAATGAGTTATGTGAGAAAGAGTCAGGCTGAAGAGCCCATCAAAATGGCAGAATGGGATTATAAATCCTGAGCAACAATTATAACAATGCCTTCATTTGGCATGTGCAACCAGTTTGAAGAGACTGCTTCAACATGTTTCAATTTTGGATTAGTTATTGAAAATTTGAACTTTTCCTCTTTAAAACTGTGAAGTCTCAAGACACACTGAAATCCACTTTTATACTTGCCACATCTTTACCTTTGCATCTCTGTTTATGTAATATACATGTTCACAGTGAATCACCCTGCACAGGATGCAATCTGTACTTTATTCAGACTACTATTCCCCTATTACTAGTAGAACTACCAACTCCAGTGTTTATGGACTCTTGTTTTGCTTCCATTAGAGATGCTCATGGAGCCTCCTGGGTTAAATTTGCTGAAGTTCTAAATCTCAGATTAGATCCACATCACAGCTGTCAAACAATCAGAGGCACTTTCAGTGCCAATACCAGCAGTAATGTAGGTCTATAATATGTTGTTAAAAAAATAATAATCAGAGGCTGCAAGAGTGTCATGCAATCTCATTGCTCACATATCACTGCTGTTCCTTGCCAAAAAGAAAAGGTCATTTGGTGGTTTTGTTAAAAAGAGATTCAGATTTTTCCTGCTCTAACTCTCATTTTACTATTTTAAAGACTCTTCATAATGCCCATTTCTCCCTCAAAACAGCTTTAAAATAATTATTATTTATAATATACATACATATAATATATATATATTATCTAATTTTAGTAGTAATATATTTCAGATTGCAAGTCCCAAACATACTCGAATTCATATAATGCTAATGAGACCAGTGAGGAGAGGAGAGGAGAGGAGAGGAGAGGAGAGGAGAGGAGAGGAGAGGAGAGGAGAGGAGAGGAGAGGAGAGGAGAGGAGAGGAGAGGAGAGGAGAGGAGAGGAGAGGAGAGGAGAGGGAAGAGGAGTGGAGGAGAGCGGAGGGGAGGAGAGTTCTTTCGCACACATTAGCTTGCATCACAAATATTATTATCCTAACTACTTCTCAGCAGTTGCAATCAATATGCAGGCAATACTCCTTCAAACTATCTGAAAGGGTTAGAAATTGATTTGCAAAGAGAAAAGAGTCATTAGATTATGCTTGGTAGCTAATGGGTGATATGGTCAATGATGTCTCACGCTTTGTTTGAGTTAGGAGTCCAGTGTTAGTGTTTATATGAATTGTCTAAATAAGATCATCTAAGTGAATAAATGTTCCCCAGTATGAGCAAGGAGTACACAAGACCCTGGTATATAATTTTCTACCAACTTGGAAATTATAGTTTGATTTACTACATTAGGAACAATAAGATCAGAACTTTACTACTCACAGAAGACCAAAAGATTTACTACAGATGTTAAACTGAATAAATATCTGAAAATACAGTAATATAATAATATACACAACATTCAAAAACTTGCTTGTCAATTACTGATTTTTAAGACATCTTTTTGTTGTTGTTGTTTTTGTTTGTTTGTTTGTTTGTTTTAAGAGAAGAAAAAATGATTGCAAAAGCTTGGAGAAGGTAGATAATAGATGTGTCCAGAAGCAAGTTAAGAAGAAACAAGAAGATAACTGATTTTGTGTGGAAAAAATGAGTAAAATAAGACCAAACAGAAAGGACTGTTTTGTGAGAAAAGGTGACTGAGATTTTGATATTTGCATGTGCAAAAAAAAATCCCACTCAAAACCTCAAGAGAATATACAAAGCATTAGAAAACCAGTCAGTCTATCTTCTAGCCAGAATGGAAAAAAGTAACCAAAGAGATCATTTATAACATTTTCAAAACTGGCAAAGTGATAAAGAATCTTAAGGCCTCCTTACAATATAAAAGATTTTGTGTCAGGTTTAGTGGAGATTAAGGTGAAATGTATGAAGCAAAGACAATTAAAATAACTTCCTCCTCTGGATCTTCCAGTGAATCCTGGACTTGGAGAAAAAAACACATTTCAGTGGAAAGCTCTTCACGAAGTTGCTTTTTTATTCAATACTAGTTCCATTATATTGTATAACAAACAAATAGAGAGAACGAAATTAATTTATTTCTACATTCAAGTATACCTGCACAATTCAAATACTGAACTTCATTTAAAGACAGCTTTTCAGAACCTTAATGCTGAAACCATACTTGTTGAGTAATCTGAGAACCTGATATGATAATGAGTACTTATTTTCCAGAAAGCAATACCAAGAATTGAAATAGAACGTGAATGTAGGTTAGACTGAAGGAAAAAGGAAAAAGGAAAAGGCACAATTCTGAAGATATGTTGTCTATTTATTCCCATGAGAAGTCAAAATAAAATATTCTAAATACTAAATGTAGGAGGAGGTTCTTAGTGGCAAATACTTGGTGGTTGTCAGTTTCCTAGTGATAGATTTCATCCCCAATTTCAATATTTTTATACAAATATAAATGTTATTCCATACATTATATAGAATTTGAAATTTATATGGCATAAAGTGTAATATAAAATATCACATTCATAATGAAGACTACACCTGCAAAGGATGGATTTAACTATTGTCCTCCAAAACAACTCAAGTTACTGGTACCACCAGTTCATTTTCTACTTTAAATTTTTCTTTGAGGCATTATGTTTGGAAGATAAATTACTGCTGTGCCATGAGGGTAAAGTCTTGGCTGCTCACAAATCTCAGCACTAAATGATTATTCTGAGTTCAGATGATGTAACTGTCCATGGAATAAGTGATCTGCACAGCTGATCAGTTGACAATGTGAAGACAAAAGCCCTCTTTTCAACTTACAGTAATAAACCATGTTTATTATATTTTAATATGACATATAAAATGCCATAGGTCAGTCATAATGCTGATCATTGGCATTTAACTAGCTTAATAGCACTCACAACCAGTTACTACACAGTTACATAGGATAAGAGTATTAAGCAATAAAAGTATAGTTGTAAGTCAAACACCATCAAACGAGATCATATTTCCATATTAAATAATAGTATCAGAAGTCGAAAGGTACACACCATCTCTGTCCAAAGGCAACTTCATATAATGAATCACCAGTGATGTGATTGTTCTTAATACTTCATAACACATTAAGAAACAAAACTGTAGTAAAAGTACTGAAATTCTGTTAGTTGCATGTGGAATATTGGTTTCACCAGGGAGACATCAGATTCTCAGCTGTGGTGAATTTGGTGTTTACTTGGACAAGAGGCTTTCCTGTCCTGCTAAAGCCTCCTTACCTATTTTTAGAATCCTCTCACATTTATTCATGCAGTGCTTATCAATGTGTGAAATTAAAGCATGAACTGATCAGTATGTGAAAGTGAGGTTCCCAGAGTTAATTTATGAATAAATTATCATAGGGATGCTGAATACATTTAAGGAAGTCTTCAGAACCTGCTTAAATGAACTACTACTACTGCACTGAAGGCTGACACTGGAATGACTGAAAGTGTAGACTGACTGACTGACTAAAGTCAGGCAAATATTAGTAAGTTACTAGATAAGGACGCTTATTTGTATTTTTCTGGGATGGTTAGTATAAAATCATATCTTTAAACATGAAAGGTGGGTTCATAGAAACTAATTTTTTACTGTAAAGGTGTACAGTTTGAGGACAATATTTTAATCTATAGAAATTGTTTACATATAAACTGTATTTTTCTGCTGAAGTTATTGAAATCAATGCTGCCATATGTCATTATAACACCTGAGAATTAGGAATGTTAGTGCTTTAGCTCATTTTGGAGTAAGTAAGAAGTGAACACATCTTGTTAAGTTAGTGTCATGTTCCTAAATGTACTGGATCACTTTCATACAGCTTGGGCTCAAAGAGACTGTGAACCATACATGAAGTCAGAAGTAAAATGAAATGGAAAAAAATAATGATGTGGAAGAATGCTTAAGCTAAATGCTCCATTACACCTGAAATCCTCTGAAAACTCAAAGTATCTGGGAAAGATTTAAGCTGTATGCAGGGTACTAATAGGAAGACAATTGGAAAGTAGCCTAGTTTGTGCCGATAGAGAGTTCTGGTGCACTGTAGGCATCTGGACAGACAATTGTACATATCAAACCAATTTTGTTGGAACCGGGATACATAGCACAGTAATGTCTGACATGATTGATAGTCTATAAATGCCCTACTTTCAAACAGAGTGGTTGGCTTTGATAGTGTAATAAATAGCTATTTTACAGCACTGGGTAAAAAGTATTACGTGGACATGATGATGAAAAATAAAAACAGGCAAAGACTGTCTCATTCTCAAAATGTTGCAAAAATACTCTCTCTTCTGAGCTGTTGCACAAATATTTGACAAGCATAATATATTAAGCAACAGAAGCTGTGAAACAATGGAAAATTAAAGGTAGATATTTTCCCAGGTAATTATGTTTCAATATTATTATAAATTTAAAATTATAATAATTTTAAAACAGGGTCACATGTTTTAAACTGGTCATAAGTCCACAAATATCTGTATAAAGATGGAGATATGTTCCTAAAGTAAAGATGCTGGTAAACTGGTAGATATGCTCAAGCCCAGCAACTTCTAAAATTAATGAAAATTGTATCAGAGGGTATCCTTTCCAGCCTGTTTACAGCCACTAATTGGAAATGCTACCCCTCAGATTTGTAGGTAATAATAGTTGTGTTACTGTGTTAAAACAATACAGATTTGTGATTAAATCATCTGAGAAAAATTAAAGCGATTATTTCATTTCTCAAGCAACAGCAACAGATGCATTGCTCACCGCAATTTGTCGCTAGCAGGTGTGGGAGGGATGGAAGACCTTTCTTCGAGAGAATTTCAAGATTTATTCATTCAAGCATACATTAAGGGCAAGGCTAATCATACATGAGCTAAAAACCAGTACTGAGATTCTGTTTTCTCATTTTGAGAAGAGGAAGATGCTTATTTTCAGACTCTTCTGAGCTCTGCTCTCTGTATTTATTTCATCCCCTAGAGATCTCCCTTCACCCTTTTTTGCTCCTCTTTTTACCCATCTATTCCAGCAGACAGGACGCTTCTCTGACATGACTCCACTTCTCCTTCTCATAAAACTAAAATACAGCTTCCAATGTTCTTCTTCAGTGTGCTTCTTTTTTTCCCCTTTTTCCCATATAATTTATATTAATCCAAATCTTCTGTTCTCTGAGCTTTGTCTTGCTCTCATGCATCTTTTCTTTTCCACACATCTTACTGATCATGATTCTTTGTTCTTTTTCCTGTCATTCATGACAATTTTTCCATGACTCTGTAGATTTCAATCTCCATGTTAATGATAGCTTTGACTGTACTTCTCTTCTAATATTTTGATTTAAAGTTTAGTGAACAATAGGTGCAATAGACACTATGGAGGTTAGATTTAGTTTTACTTTTTTTTTCTATTTTTTTTTTCTTCAGGTAAAGGGGATCTGTTTATTCCTGGCTAATATTATTTTATTATCCTCCTAACATTTCTCTAAAAATAACAAGGAAGAAAGAAAAATGCACTAAAATCAGCTAGCACGAGCATAAAGAACAATGTTCCAGTGGGAAATTTAAAAAAAAAAAAAAAAGTAAATGTTCAAAACCCAAACTTGATTAAAACATCATCACAAGTTCCAAACATTTCACAATACACATAAGAATATGTGGTGTCCAGAAAACTGCTTATTTCCTCAAATATTTGAGTAAGTCAAGATTAAACTATATTTGCTTAGTCAGCCATACATTTTTCTTAGTTTCTTTTTATTTTTTTTTTTTTCAGGTTAATGTTGTAAAAATGAAATTAGATTGACATAAAAAGTTTCCACAGCTCCATTCCAGCAGGCTTTCCTTCAAAACAAAACTGCACAGTAGTATTTTGATATTTTGGGAAGATAAGATTTGCTTTCACACTTTAAAAAATAAGATTTTTTTTCATTTAGAAATATATACAAAATGGAAATTATAAAATTGGATATAAATTCACAATTGTTTATTTGCAGCTATTTCAAGTGATCAATTTTTTTTTTCTGTTACAATGTTGAAGGGAAATTCATTTTTATGTGAAAAAAAAGACATTCAAATTTAAATGAAATACTAATTTACTGGGTTTTAAGGTAATAGCAGAGTTGAAATGTTATTAAAAATGATTGTCTTTGTTTTTTTTTTAGAGGTAAAATGACTATGGAATGTAGTTGCAAGAAGTGCAACCATGAGAGGAAGAAATTAAAGAAACGTTATTTAGAAATATGAAGGATTAAAGAAAAAAAAGTTATTTTATATCACAGCTTTCAGTGTGATTAATGAAGCTTGGTACACTGCTGTGCTGAAAATAGAAGACATTACTTTATGTCATATTGTCTGATCTTGTAAATTCAGAGACTGATGCTAAACATATCAGATAGCTCTCCAATTTTTATTAATCTAATTTTTAGCTCTCTTTTGTTTGGGAGCAGTCATGTTGGCTAAAAAGTCACAATCTCTTACTTTTGCTGCTGCTAGGAGTACATTTGTAGTATCTTTTACCTTTGAAAGGAAGTGAAATGCTTTAAATTTATTTAAGAGCCAGCAGATTTTAGACATAAAAATGGAAACATGATCACCTGTATATGTGTAAGTTGTAGATACTACATTTTAAAAGTCTGAAATATTTTGTGTGCTCTTGTTTCACATATAAAAGTACAACCTTGTGAGCAATTAAATCATACGGAAAATACATTAAAGGCTCTAATGCTGCCTTGTATGGCTTATGAAATAATGAACATGTTCTGCTCACAGCCTTGGCCATTATAATGTTATTACACAGTCATTAAATTAAAGCTGTTATTACACTGCTAAAACAACTGATCAATATCCATTACTGTTCAGTGATGGTTGGAGCCAAAATGAGATTATATTGCAAATGAGCTGCAGACAAGGTAATGATCCCTCCACTTTGATATATTTAAAGGCGTTCCCTAAAGCAGATAATTTCCTTAAGAGAGAGAACAACTTTTCTATCAATTCTCCAATCTAGGTGAATAAAAGTGCTCTTTAATTATCAAGAAACTTATTTAATATGTTTTATAATGAAATGATAGTGTCCTAGGCAAAGATCACTGCCGTATCAATGAAATTGTTTATAGTTTCCATTCATTGATTTCTATATGTTCTGCAGTTCTATATGTTCTTGCACAGCACATATGTTTTGTGAGGCTGAGCCTATGTCTTACAAAAGAAACATCAATTGATATGGGCTAGAAGTCATAGTATCTCCCAGTGAGGTAAAATTTAGAGTTTGTCTAAATAGATAAATGAGTAAATAATGAAGGGAGAGATGTCCTTAGAAGGATATTTGTGTCTGTTTCCCATGAAACTCATGAAAATTTGTTTTTTCCCCTTATATTTTTCAAAGTTCTGGCTGAAACTCTTTCAGGCTGTGCTTGATTGGTTCCTTCAATGGCTTTTCAGTCATTTACTTGAGGGATCCAGTCTTTCCTATCATCTCTAATACTTTCCACTCATTAAAGTATCTGGGTGTTTTATTTATATATTTTTCTTTTATGTTAACCTGATATTCTCACAAGACAGGTTTCCTACAGTCCAGGTGTCCACATCTCCTTTACATTCTATATATACTTACAATATGCAGAAGTTGTTCCAGTTGCACCATCTTGCATCTCTTTTTAGCAATTCTGGTAGTTTTTTTATTGAAGCAAAAAGCTCCATAATTAAACAAATTTAGTAATATATAGCACAGTAATATATGAATAGAGTAATACAGTATAATTTATGAGCAGAGCATAATTTATTACTATATCTCAAGTCTATTACACCTTTCCCACTTTTCGTTCTTCTATATTCACCATATTTCATTCACATTTTTTTCCCAGAGAGGATGTTGCTTTATCATATATGGACAAAATTATCAGCTTTTTCCAAACAGCACTTTTGGAACTAGAACTTCAATTTCTTTTTCTTTTGAACTAAATTTTTTTGATTTTTTTTATATTTTTCCAGAATATTAATAACACTGTAGCCCTCATTTATGCAGACTAGTTCAAAAATATAGCCTTACTTTTGAGACTATATTGACTATTTGGAAAGAAAAATTATGATAGGATTACATAGGCAATTTTGCATTAAGGATAAATGCTTCGAGTGTCAGAAAGAATTTTTCCAACACTAATGTAAAAATACTGGAAGTCTAATATCTCCCCTTTGCACACCTACTTGATATTCCTCTGAGTCTGTGTGATATTGTTCAGTCTGAGCTCTGAAGCAAGGGTCTAAAAGACTTGGCATGTCCATATCTCTGCAAATGTCCTGAATGAAGACCAACTCCTCCATGGGTATAGATTAGGTTATTCTCTTTGTACATGTCCATAAAATAGAAGCTGTGACTTAACTCTACAAAAGGGAAACATTGTGTGTTTGAACTTTTAAGCAGAAAAAAATGTTGGGTATAGGCTGAGTTCTGAGGGCAATATATGCTGTTGATCTCTCTCTTTTTTTTTTTTTTTGGTTTGCGTGTGTGTGTGTGTGTGTTTAAAGCTATGAACTCTTGTAGTTTTTGCAGAAGTCATGTTTCTAGACCATTTCTTTGAACAGGTCATCCTCAGTTTCTCCTCCATCTGGCTTGCTCTTCTCAGGAAGATTTTTTTCCTCTTACCAACCTTAACTGATATCTCTATTTAACAAGTACAACTGGGTTTTCTCCGTCATTGCCCCTGAGTTATTTTATTTTCCTCCTTTTGCCATGAAGCCTTGAATAAAAACTGTACTAGTTAGGCAACTGGTGTCCTGTGACCATTATGCATGAAATACCAAGCCACACTGCTTCCTCCACTACCTGTCTGCCTGTCTCAATTCACCTTGTCGTGTATCTTTGCTTGTGCATGATTCTGCTGCACAAGTGTTCAGCTGCCTGGCTTGGCTGGCTGCCACCACCATCACTGTTGTACCACAGAGTTCAGTGTGAGCAGCATAAGACCATCTAGGATCTCAAGAACAGACTGAGGCAGCCACTGTGTGTGCTATGGTGATTTTGCTGCCATTGATACCCATGGTAAAAAGAGAAAGCTGACCCAGGCTGTGCTTGCTCTTTAAACACACCCACAATTATAAGTTCCTTGGCAGAACTGTGTACTGCAACCAGAACAACTGGATCATAGTCCATGGCTACTCTGAGGCACAATAATAATACCAATAATAAATAAACAACGGCAATAACCTTGCATCATCTGACAGCTCAAAAGCATATTTAATGTAAAAATAAATAAATCATTGTTATGAACAGACTCTTACAGCCCCTTTTATACTACTATATTCTGCTTCATTTAATGTAAAGTATGTATCCAAATCTGACAGCCTTGACAGCAGAACTGTCAGAAGATTTAGTGGAATTGTTTGATTTTTCCTTCTCTGATCAAACTGAGAACCTCCTTGTCTTGGCAAATCTGTAATGAGGTTTTGAATGTTGACAGAAAAAGGACATAGTGGTGAGAGGCACAGGTCATAATACTATCTAATCTAATGAATAATGTAATTCTTAATTAGTTTTGTCTTGTTTTCTTTCTCTCTCTTTTTTTTTCTTTTTTTTTTTGTTTCTCACAGTTGTTTTTAGGCAGTATTCTAGTCTTCATTTATATATTCTATATGGATGCACTAATTACATCTTAGTTTTCAGAGATCTGAGGGTTCTGCTGGTAGCAAAACTACATGCTCCTATTTATAACAACTGTTTGATCAATAATGTATTGCAGACGCACAGCCCATAGTACGTTGTTACAAACATACACATGGGATGCCTTCCTACTGCACACACTTTATGGTAACTCAATTTGCAGTGGCAAGTGCTGTTACACTGGATTAGAAGCTTACAGAAATCTTGCTATTTAATTGCATGTCCATTAGAACAACACCATAGGTTAAGTTATTGCAGTACTGACATTTAACTGGCAAATAGGTGAAGTCTGAACAGAAGAAAGGAATTGTGATGTTATTTTTATTGTACAAAAAGAATAATTGTACTGAAGTCATAAGTATAGCTCTGAAATAACTCCAGAATATACTCTCCTTGGCTTTGGCTGAATACAATAATAAATAGAAAACAGAATGTAAAGATTGAAGAGAGAGAAGACCTTGATTTCCTTTTACTTATACCCACCTCATCAAAACTAACTGCACTGCAGGAAATACATAGGGGAACTGACTCTGACGGATTGTTTTTCACTTTTATGACATGAATGCCAAGTAAACAGAATCTGATTTTGTCCTTATTACTTCATTAGGTTTGGTGGGTACAAATAAGAATAACTTCCAACAAAATTCAATGTAATATAGACAGCAGGCATATTTAGATTTGTTGTCATTACAACAAAAAAATTATTGCACTCTATTCGACAAGTAATAATGAACAACTGTGACCTATAAATGCCTCGGCTCAATGGAGTGGCTTAAATAGATCTAAGATACATACATAGTAATGAGAAAATATGTTATTTTTCATAAATAAAGATTCCAAAAGCTTTTTCCTACCCAAAGTAGTAACATTTATTCCAAGGAATAAGCTACCTTCATCATTACTTTGAATGCTTAAATCAGTATTAAACACCTTTCTGAAGATATACACCAGTAACTTCCTGAACTGGAGGCAAGAACTTTTGGTAAAATTATACCGCTTTTTTAGACAGAAAGATGTAATGGTCTCTCTGAGCTTTAAAAATGAATTATATTACCTTTTATAATAAAAGCAGCATGTTCGTCGTTCTTTTGAAGATAATTTATCTTAAAATAAAAAAAGATATTTAATTGTTTTCAAAAGCTTGTTAAAAGTTTTTAACTTTTTGGTTTAGTAGAAACCAAATCATTTGCTGTCATTTTTAATTTCTAAAGTTCTTTTCAATCAGTCCCTTTTGTTATGTTTATTATTCTACGCTATCTTGCACATCCTCTATGGTCTTCATAAATTTTTAAACATTTCACCAGAACTTCACATAATACATTTTCTTCAACAAAAGTTAACTGAATAGCCAAAGATTCTGATGTTTGAGAATAACTCAGAAGATAATTATTTTCCAATGTTTTTCAAATGATTTCAAAATGATTACCAGATCTGTCTCAGATTTGTCTTATGTACTCCAAAAATTACAGAATTTGATTGCCAGCATCATTCTATAGACAAAACAAATAAATTAAAATTTACTGTCTGACTGGTAATCATAGCTCTATTATATTAAACTTTATTAATTAAACTTTATTATTTAATACAATTCTCATATATATTTACCCGTAAACTTATGAAATTTATCTTTTGTTGTTTAATCCCACTATTTTCCTAAGAGGTCTTTTTTATGCATTAGTTTAACAGTAAAAATGACAGCTGTATAGTGTTTTATGTCTCTTCAACACTTTAGTTTATAAAATGAAAAAAAAAAAAAAACAGACAAATTGTACCAATTCATCTGGGTCTTCTTGCTTTCTGAGCACATCACCGATGTGTGTAGTGTTGTCTGTGGGATATCACCAAGTGATTGATGGTACTTTTTTCCTACCTAAGTGCTATGTTATAAGTGTTTAGAATACAATTAGTTTTTCTAATGGAGTTTACTGGAGTATGAACATCATCAGGGAGGGTACTAACAGTTTTTAGTTTAAATGTCCAGTTGTGTACCAGCTGAAGTCACAGAAATAAGTCCATTAATTTTCAGACAGACAAGTTTAGACTACAAGAAATTCAGGATAAAAAGCCATAAAGTGTGAAGATAGAACAGCTAAATTCCAGTATCCTTTATACTAACTTTTTATGGGTATAGCTCTGTCAACATCACTGGAGCTGCTCCCAAAGTACGTTGGTATATAAAAACAATGGGACTAAGATTAGATTAAAACTGAGGTTTAAATAGTTCTCATGGAGCATTACTTGATTCAGTAATTCTTGTTCATCAAAATAGGCAATCTAATTTCTGCAAGATTACCTACATAGGCTAACAGATACAAATTTCAACCCAAAGCACTAGGAGTCCACAGTTTTTCTGCGTCATTGGTTTAATCATAGTGGAAGATCACATCATGGTTTTATGCATCCATATGTGCATTTGACTCGTCTCTGAGGAGCTGAATGTTCATTACTTTGACCCTAAGTAAAAGGGAGAAAATGCATCCATTTCTTTTAGGAGCTTGATCCACCATCACACTGAGCAGGTTGTGGAAATGTCAAGGGCTTTGAATTGCTGTTAAAGTCAAAAGCTTGAAAGGTTGAGTCATATAGACATTCATTTATAGCAATTAATAACTTGAGACATTAAGTCACTAATATGCTATACATCTTAATTAGAAGCCACATCTTCAGTTCAATTTAATTACCCTCCTCTATCATGTCTTCAACTCAATTAATTTCCTTTGCAGCTTGCATAACAAAGGTACATATTCTGTATAAGATTTACACTGGATTCAATTGTTGTTATGTTGTGTGTTTATATGAAACTTGATGAGAAGAAAGAGGAACACTTAAGTGATCCATTTTTACTCCCCAGATAACATGCAAAATTCTCATGGATACTGGAAGATGCATCACGGAATACCTCTCAGTGCCTTTGAGAAAGTCCTGAAGCTAAGCTGACTTGAAGATAGCTAGCCTTTTTTAGTTTATTCTTATTGCTTTTACAATAAGTCATAGTTTATATTATTGCATGTCCAATTAGAATTATAAGTTCAATACAGTGGGGAAAAAAACAAAACAAAACAAAACAAAAACATAATGGGAAGGACTTCTTTTAAATACAAATTTAAAAGCAGGTCATGAATTAAAAGAAATCTCTCAACTTCTAAGTAAAAAAAAAAATATGGGAAGGGAAGGGAAGGGAAAAAGAAAAGAAGAAATGAGAAGCAACCCTCTCCCACGGTATATTCTAATTAACTTAATACATTAATTTGGCCTTTTATGTTTTGCATGGATATATTTACTTTTCTAACTAACTCATTTATTATATTTCATATCTAACTACCATGCTGACTTTAGTCTATTTCCATGCATAACTTACATCACCTAATTTCTGCCTTTACCAATCTCCTATTCTGATTACATAAACCAATTTGCACACAGCCATTTTGAATTTAGTATCGTCTCAGCTGCACATTTGTCCCACATCTGGTCCATAGGAATATGTGGTGAGATTCCTCATGAACCCAATTATTTCAGCTTATAAGAAAAGGAGATGTGAGCTAATCTTTCTTCCTTTAGGCAGGCAAAGATCTGTGCATAGATGGGAAATACATAGTCAAAGGATGATCCACCAGAATTTCCTCCCTTCTAAGGAATGTGAATTCAGGGAAGGTTTAGGTTGGAAATTAGGAGACATTTCTTTCAGAAAGAGTAGTGAGGGTTGCCCAGGGAGGTGGTGGAGTCACCATCCCTGAGGGTTGGAAAGGTTGGACTGGGTGCTTAGGGACATGGTTTAGTGGGTGACATTAGGAGTAGGGTGATAGTTTGACCGGATGATCTTAGAGGTCTTTTCCAACCTTAATGATTCTATGATTCTATGAATGTTGCTTCTGACATAATACATAATCTTTCCTGCCCTGCTTATTAGCCTAGATAAAGACATACGTCTATTCGGTGTTGGTAAACCACCACCACTGGCAGCTCCAGCATGCTGCTCCTCACTGGGCATGCTCAAATACTTGAATCTCTGTTTCCCATACTGCATGTGTTTTGGTTTGGTTTGGTTGGTTTTTTTTGTTGTTCTATTTTGTTGTTGTTTTGGTGACAGGATACCTGCCTCCTTTACTCACAGACATTATTTTTCTCCCTCTGCTTATTCCAGATGTCAGTGGTTTGGTTTTAGGGCTTCAGAGACCTTGTGCCTTGTGCCAGAGAACAGCGTTCTTGATCAACACTGTCAAGAAACTCTCAGAATCTCATAAATCTGAAGAGATCTCAGCCATCTCCAAGACTAAGGTGTTTAGATGTCTCTCTCTTCCTGTTAGCATAATTCTTCTGTGCTTGAGAGATGAACTATAACCTTCCCATTCAACAGAAGGCAAACAGGGGTGAAAAAAGCCTAGATCCAAAAAAGGGTCATCACTTAAACATGAACTTCATTTTACTGCCAGCACCCCGTCCAAAATTCTGAGCACACATACATCCACCAATGTCCTAGCTTTTCATTTTCTCATGTATGTGTAACAGGAATGAACAGTCAGACGTCTCTCTTGTGCCTTAGCCTCCTTTGAATCACAAGTTAGACCTTACATTATGACACAAGTCACTTGTGTTGTCAGAAAAGACAACAAATTTATATAATGCTCATTTTCCAAGTCTGTTTAGAGAAAGGGTGTTAGTGCTTTGTTTTTAGCAGTGGCTTAATGATAGGATTACTCCTCTGCACTGGGTTTTAGTGTCTTATTCTGCCTGAAGCATTACAAATGAACATCTCTTCTTCTGTGACCTATTATAAGATATGGGGCTCTTCTCTTCCCTGCTAAGTCATTCCAGTCCACATGACATACCTGAGGGCTTTCTGGAACAGGAAGAGTGAGACAACTGTGGTCCTACCGTCCAAAGGCAGAATGGGAGAAAAGGAAACTTAAATCTTGGGAAGTGTTCCACTGAATATATTCCTCATCCTGGGATCAAGGACAAAAATGAAATTCTAGTCCTTGAAAAGAAATTCTCTAGTTTACAGGTTTTTCTTTCTTTTTCACTCTTCTGAAATATTTAATTATATTCTAGACTTAGGAAAATCACTTGAACGAGACAGAGTTAAAACATCCAGGCTTCCCTAACTAATTTATTACTTGGTGGGTACACCACATACAATTTTCTATTATAAGCAGGAAACCAAGGGCTTAGATAACTGAACCCAAATGTCACATATCTGTGGTTGTTAGCGTAGCAACCACATAACCACCAAGTGATTATATGAAGGTGCTTTATTCAGCGCTGGAAGCCGGGGCAGGTGCCCAAATCTGGCTTCAAGTCCCGTTACTTCCCAGCCGTTATTTATACATACAACATTGCGTCAGGTATACATATTCATTACAGGTTGCAACATCAGCCTCGCTTTTCATTCTAATTAGCTCCCCTCCCCTTTGCACATGCGTGGCGCACTCTGGTGGTCGTCCAGGTGGTCGTCCAGATGAAGTAAGGAGTCTTCCTCTTCGCTAAACTTTTCACCTTTCTATTCGACGCATGCTCTCTCCGCTCCTCGGTTCTGCTTCAACTCACTTCATCATCTCCAGGCCCTTATCCAAGGTCAGGTTGTACCTATTCCCTCCCAGGGTTCCCCTCCAACGATTCTTTTGATTGTTCAATGTACTCCCTAAGTTTCCAGTGTACATAGATTACTTGATAATGTAAGTACATTTAATGATATTTAATTATACTGTATGTCCCATCACCTAAGAGACATTAGTAAAACATCCATTCGATTCTCCCCAACACTAACATGGTGAATATGCTAATCTCTCAACTTTAATGGAAGATGGATTTAGTCACTGAGCTGTAAAAATAGGGTTCTATACATCTTCACAGCCCTCAGAGAGGACTGGGTGAATCCCAAGCTGAATCTCAAGGAGAACTTCAGATGTATGCTGCACCTAGATTTCCTGTCAGTAAGGTCAGGTGCTCAGTGCTCAGAGTGATGGTTTCAGTGTTGCGTTACTTTCTTCATATTTGCAAAAGGAAGCCAAGGTCCCTAAATCAAGTCTGTGAGCCTGCTTCCAAGTGCCAACTTAACTTCTTCTAAGTTAGGAAACTTCTTGCTAAAACATGTTCTGGAACTAAAGGTATAAATGGATTCATGGACACAGTCTCAGATAATAGATGCCTATTAAACATAATGATCCTTCCTTTAGGTCAGGAAATCCCCCAGCTTCTGACTCAGCTGTGGGAGGGAGTGAGAGGGTAAGGGTGCTGGTACCTACACTGTTTCCTGAGGCATCTATTACAAATCACTTTCCAATACAATCCACTGATTTTTATTTTATTTTATCTTATTTTATTTTATATTTTTTATTTTATTTTATTTTATTTTATTTTATTTTATTTTATTTATTTTATTTTATTTTATATTTTATTTTATTTTATCTTATTTTATTTATCTTATTTTATTTTATATTTTATATTTTATATTATATTATATTATATTTTATTTTATTTTATTTTATTTTATTTTATTTTATTTTATTTTATTTTATTTTATTTTATTTTATTTTATTTTATTTTATTTTATTTTATTTTATTTTATTTATTTTTGTGATTCTGTAGGGATGCTCATACATAGTTTAAATGTACGGATTAAGGTATGTCTTGATTTAAGATGCTCATGATGACAGACTAAATTGAAATCAGGTAATAATCATAGATGTGTAAAAAGAAAACAGTCAGCAGTGTCAAGATTAACTTTTGTCATAAATATTATCCTGGAGCAAAGGGCACAACTAATAGCAATGAGTTTTTCAGATAACAAGGTTCCTTCAGTACTTAATGTAATCTTTTTTTCTCAGTGAACTGTGCATAGAAAAGCTTAAACTAGTTGTATCAGAAATCTACAATAACAGCAACTGAAGTTAAACATATGTACATACATATGTGCATGTGGATTTCTGCAGATTTTAACTATGAAAATATTAAGACACAAAGTGTTGATGCTGAGAATATATTGGTAAAGAGAAGAAATGAAAGGGGGAAAAAGAAAAGGAAAAAAAGAAAGAAAAGAAAAGAAAAGAAAAGAAAAGAAAAGAAAAGAAAAGAAAAGAAAAGAAAAGAAAAGAAAAGAAAAGAAAAGAAAAGAAAAGAAAAGAAAAGAAAAGAAAAGAAAAGAAAAGAAAAGAAAAGAAAAGAAAAGAAAAGAAAAGAAAAGAAAAAAGAAAAGAAAAGAAAAGAAAAGAAAAGAAAAGAAAAGAAAAGAAAAGAAAAGAAAAGAAAAGAAAAGAAAAGAAAAGAAAAGAAAAGAAAAGAAAAGAAAAGAAAAGAAAAGAAAAGAAAAGAAAAAAGAAAAAGGGAAAGGAAAGGAAAGGAAAGGAAAGGAAAGGAAAGGAAAGGAAAGGAAAGGAAAGGAAAGGAAAGGAAAGGAAAGGAAAGGAAAGGAAAGGAAAGGAAAGGAAAGGAAAGGAAAGGAAAGGAAAGGAAAGGAAAGGAAAGGAAAGGAAAGGAAAGGAAAGGAAAGGAAAGGAAAGGAAAGGAAAGGAAAGGAAAGGAAAGGAAAGGAAAGGAAAGGAAAAGAAGAAAAGAAAAGAAAAGAAAAGAAAAGAAAAGAAAAGAAAAGAAAAGAAAAGAAAAGAGAAGAGAAGAGAAGAGAAGAGAAGAGAAGAGAAGAGAAGAGAAGAGAAGAGAAGAGAAGAGAAGAGAAGAGAAGAGAAGAGAAGAGAAGAGAAGAGAAGAGAAGAGAAGAGAAGAGAAGAGAAGAGAAGAGAAAAGAAAAGGAAAAGAAAAGAAAAGAAAAGAAAAGAAAAGAAAAGAAAAGAAAAGAAAAGAAAAGAAAAGAAAAGAAAAGAAAAGAAAAGAAAAGAAAAGAAAAGAAAAGAAAAGAAAAGAAAAGAAAAGAAAAGAAAAGAAAAGAAAAGAAAAGAAAAGAAAAGAAAAGAAAAGAAAAGAAACACTCTTTGAACAATAGCTTTAAAAGTCACACATGATATTAGGAATTCTGCAAATGCACTAAGCCACTTTTGTCCCATGAATCTTCCTAGAGCTGGTGGATTTTTAACTGTTTCCTCTGGTCTGTTGTGCAGAAAACTGATAGATAGAGTAAATCTACCCTCACAAACTTCCAAAGACAGTTAGTTCTCTGACAGTTTAATGGCCTCCATTCACATTCGATTACCATACTGGTAATGTCAAAGCCATTCCAAAAGTGGGGGTATTCCCAGCAGCCATGTATCTCATTGCTCACAAATGCTAGTCCACTGGTTCTTAAATAAATATGTTGTAAAAATAGTGATCAGGGAGTATTCTTTTGAAGATTCACCTCATGAGTCCCAAAGTGTTACATTTGTTAAAGGTCATAAAATGAAAGGAAAAAAAAAATCCCTAGATTCACAAAAAATGTGCTTTGTTTTTCAAAAGCCTAATTAGTAGAAAGTCCTCCAGAGAAGGATTTCCAAATCACCTTTGGCAGGGCAGACACAAACCTGCAGAAACAGAGAGGCCCTTTATCTTCTGGAAGGAAGGGTTATACATGATTAAGCAAGCTTTCACCATCTGGCAGAAAGCACCTGTCTGCTGGTGTTATCCCTGAAAGACCAAAGCTCCTGAACAGATCTGCCACCCTGGCTTTTCAGCAAGCAGATGAGGGTTTGAGAGGGAAGAGGTCCAGGCCTGTGGGTACTCAGAGGCCATCTGAAGGGAGAAAAACATGAAAAACAGAGAGAATCTGGAAGTCATGATATCAAGAAGCAGCAGTGTGAATGATGGGCATATATTGAACAAAACATAAAGAAAAAAAAATATATTTGTATATTCCTAATTCCAATTTATTCTCACATGTCTTCCTTGAACTATCTCTAAAACACATAACAGAGGGTCCTCTGCTGCTCTCCTTTGAGAAAGCAAGTGAGCATACATGTGCATGATGGAGGGAGGGAGTGTGGAAAAGATAAGGAAAAGGTAATTTGGGAGCCACAGTTCCAGCTCAAACATTTCCATTTAAAGGTTTTCAGTTGGCATCCATACAACCCAGATTTTGGATAGTTTTCAGTACTTCCTTTCTCAATACATTGCATCCCTTCCTCTACTTTCCCTTTTAAGAGTAATTCAGGGTTCTTTTTGTTCATTTTTTAGTTCTCATCCCGAATCGTATTTGACAGAGTTCAGAGAGTGAGTGTAAGGAAAGCAGATGTGACACTTTTTTTTTGTTTGTTTGTTTTTTTCTTGAGGGACACCCTTCTACAAGGCACCTGTATATGCAAGACTTCTTTTTATTTGACTTGAGACTCCATATTTTACTCACAATACACACAGGTATGCAAAAAAAAGCAATTTCATTTATACTCATTTAACATTCAGATAGATGAGATGAAGACCACAGATCATAAATGTGTATAAAAAGTTCAGAAAGAAATTATTAGTCTGTCTTCACAGAGAACTTTTCCAGTGTTCACAAGGATGCGTATTTGACAAAAAGCATAATGAACATTTGCTCCCAAAATCAGGATGTTTTTGTTGTTATTGTTCATTTAGTTTCCTGAATTTGACACTAATCCTAAGAAAAAAACAGCTTGCATCTAGGTAAGACTATCAAATGTGTTTGAATATTTGTTAAATTCCTGGAAAAACTGAAGATTTCTAACTTTGTAGGGACCTTGAGACTTTTTACACCATTCTTCTAATATAACCATTTTGATGGGGTATGTAATAGGTAAGTTTTGTGGTATGGCTTTAGTAAGTTGGCTTCTGGAATAGAGTTTTAAACTGATATTTTTATTTGTTATCATTTATTTACAATAGAATTGCTTTTACTAAAGACTACACCCAGAGGTCTCAAGTGAATTGATTGCATAAGAAAGGTTATTTTTAACTCAAACCACCATCTCAGTCTCCTTCCAATAATATTGTTACATTTCTCACTTTCCTCTTCTTCAAGCAAGAATAGTATATTATAGAACAAAGACTTATACTAGCAAAATACGCAATGAGAATCTTCACAAGAGATTTCTCACAGAGAAATCCTTTTATTCTTAAATATAAAAAGTATGTCTGTATTACAAAAAATGATATATAAAGGAAATTTATATTAAGTATTGTTTATCAGCTGTTGAAACTGGACAGCTCTAAAAGTAATTCTATAGAATAATAATAAAATAATCTAATAAAGCATTATAGATAAAATAATATAAAATAAAAACAGGCTTGCATCTAGATGAACTGTGGGCACCATATGTGTAAGAAGAATTTTATTTTAAGCATATGTAAGGTGAGTGCCTAGGAATAAAGAAATGAACGAATGAATGAATAAATAAATAAATAAGAGCAGAAAGGACTCTCAAAATTTACAGAAATGCCTGGTGTTTACGTGTTCAGTGATGCAATCTAAGCACTTTCCTGACATCCTAAGAAAATGATTTATGGATGATGGGAGAAGAAACTTTCATGGCAAAAAACAGAACACCCAGGTGTGCAATTATTTGTATCTACTGAATTCTCTCTTGTTTCTTTCTGCATTTTTTCAATAAATTCATTTATTTTATGGTGATTTAAAATTCTTATATTATGTTGGTTTTTTTTTTGTTTGTTTTCAGTTTGTGCCTATTCTAGCATTTAAACAAGACAACCCTTTGTAACTTTGTCAAACATTTACAATCAAGAAAATGACAGTTTCTCAGATTTAATTGCATGTAAGAATTTGATGTTAAAAACAGCTGACAACATGGCAGATGTTCATCATGTGCAGTAGGACACAAAGGTGTTTTTTTTGCATCATGTCAGATGGAAATGTTTAGATAGTACTTAGTAGAGGCAGGTTAGGTGAAAGAAATATTTTGTTTTGGATCTCTGAGAAATAATAGATTATAATAAAAGGCTCCTTATGAAATAAGCTCTTAGGAGCTTCTTTCCTACCCAAAGAGAAGAAAAGAGAAGACTTGGACAGAAGATGAAGTATTTCAAAAATTTAAAACAATCAAAGAGGTCTCAATTCTTGAAGATGTCTCATCAGAAGACCTGATTTAAAACTTATTAACGATACTGTGAACAACCTCACTAATTTCAACTGTCTACAAGAAATTTAACTTAAAAACTCTTTGGCTAAATTTGTAATTAGAAAAAGATAGAACAATAGTCCTGGGTCTCTGGGTGGCTAGAGGTCAGATATCATTCTTAAGCTTCTTAGTTTGAAGCTGTAGTCTACTAGTCTACTGCTTGCTTTTGGTAAATTGTCTTTACAAAGATATATATATATATATATATATATTTTCTTGTTCTGATCATTGTTAATTTGTTCCATCAGAACTGATAGAAAGTTTGTTTAGTCTCATTATTGGAGGTGGTGCTATCTTAATAACCTTTCTCAGTTTTTCCTTACAGTACAGAAAACAAATTTGCAGAGACACTGCTCCATTAATCAGATTGATTCTAAGTCATTAATGGCTGTTAATTACTAAGCAAAAATAAACAAACATACCCCTCAACCTTTTATTTCCTTCTAGAGATCTCTTTACACACTTGAAGGTTAGTTTATCTCTAACATAAATATATTCCATTTCATCAGAAATATAATTTAATTCTAATAAAATACATTAGAATTCTAGATCAAAGGTTTTTTGTAAAACAATATCATGATTTTACTAAGATAATGGTTTGTGTTTCACTATTCATATTCAATCTCAATTCTTACGGTTTTAATATGGTGCAAACTAAATGATTGTTCACTGAAACAGAAATCATTATTCCAATTAGAAAATACACTTGCCCTATACATCAAAATATTAAGACCTTTTAATTACTTGATGGATATAGGTAGATTCCTTTCCCCAGTGCTTCCTGAAAGAAATAACATAAAATCTTTATTTCATAGCAATGTTTCATATTAAACCACTAGCAATCTGTCAAAGAAAGGGGACATGAAATTTTCATAACTGTAAAATTGTCAAGTAAGAGCACCACTAAATTAAAATGTTACTGAATGTTATTGGTTTAAAAAAAAAGGGGGTGGAGGGGGGTGGGGGGAAGGAGAGGACGACAAGAACTTCCACACAAATATGTTAGATATTTTCCTATTTATTAGAACCCCCAAGACAATGAAATCTCAGGAAGACTCACTGTCAAAATACTTGCTAACTTTTGTGTGTCAGGAAGAGCTCAGAGGCAACTGAATCTCCATCTGTAAGAAATGAATAACACAATTTGCATTAGTAGGCTCTCAAAAATTAGGCTAAGTTTTAAAAATCAGTGAGCATAATACAGCTCCTAGACTTGCTTTTGCTTCATCTCAGCAATGTTGAACTCAGCCTTGGGATATGATGAATGACTTCATTAACCAGCTTCTTACACTAACATGTACATAGGATTCTTATCTGTATGCAGCTGTTACGGCACACTTGCTCCAGGTTTACACATGCCCATAGTTTACACATCTTCATTTACAGTCTAACTTCAAGTCAAAATTTAGAACTTTATTGTCAGTGTATTCAGCAGCAGTTGTCCCCAATTCTTACCACAGACTTCTCATATCACATTCTTCAGTCTTCCTATAAGCAAGAAAAAGGTAGAGAACTTCTGACTGCAGGTTACTGCTGTGAATGGAAAAGCTACCCCTTAATGCCGTGGAGTATGTAAGCTTTGTTAATATGATAGATGACTAAGAAGTGGATATTTAATTATTTACAGAAAGAAGTAGTCTTGTGAAAAGAAAAATAAAAAATGCTATAAGGTCTTGCATTAAAAAAAAAAAGCATAGATTTTTAAAAAAGGCTATCTTTTATATTTAAGATTGCAGAAAACAAAGCTGACGGGGCATATGATTTGGGAGGAAAAGAGTTATTGACTGTGAGATGCAGATCTCAGAGAGAGAGAGATGAACGAAAAATTAAATGGAGAAATTTCCCTGATAGATTGGGTAGTTGTCTACATTTTACATATTCATAAATACAGTGCATGTGAAAAGAAGTGGTCGTCTGAACTTCATGTCTCTGTTAGAGTGATATGTTAACCTTTGTTTTACAATATGGCTTACTCCTAAGGATATTTTTCAAAGATTATTCAACCAAACTGAGTCAATATCCAATGGCAACTATAAACACAGTAAAATAGGAACACAGAAATTTAATTAAAACCTTTTGGAAAAAAAAATGCAATAAATAAATAAATAATGATAACCTTGAAGGGGCTGGATGGGGAAGGGAGTGCAGCTGGTATTTGTTTGGCAGAACGTATCTGTCAAAAGGGCTGATGTGAAAACTGAACAGGAGGGAACTCCAAAGCATGGCAGGAAGACAGACAAGAAATTTTGGGTATTGGGGAAACAAGTTTAATTGCAGTGCAGCATCAGGTAGCTGAAATCACACTGATCAAGTGTGGCAGGACAACAGGGTGAAGCTCCACAGAAGATGATGCCCACATGTCTTTGCACTTAGAATGGAAAGTAGAAAGGAAGTAGATGCTGCAAGTGGCATCAACCAATGCTCGTAGAGACAGTGACAGATATTTGTATTAACACAATTCCAAAGCTATATTATTTTTGGGCAGCATGAAAGAAAACATCTGTTGCAGAGAGTGCAGAGACTTTGCATTCAGAAGATGTTCAAGCTTTTATGCACAATTTGGAATTTAATGCATATTACGAGACTTTTATCGTGGTGCCTCACATAAACTGTGTCTCCCTTGTGAAATCTCACATTGGGGTAGGTTATGGGAAGCCAGTAGCCATTACAATGGTAATTTGAGCTGGGACAGAGTAATGGCACCATATTATGAACCAATAATGGGATACTAATGTTTGTAGTACAATCTTGCAGCGCATAACAATGAAGGGGAAATATAAGTTTAAAATCAATGCTTAATTAGGTGGATGACTTTCTGACTCTGACAGACACCAAGACTTGCCCAGAACTTCAGCACTGATTCAAAGCTTTTGAAATGTTTCTACCTTAGAGCACACAGGTCTCTACCCAGCAGTTTTTCGGGGCTGTTTTCTTTATCTTCGATTGCATAAAGTCACCCGAGTCTCTGAGTAACTTCTCGAAACCCTTAGATTTGCATGCAGCTTTATTCCTGTTGTGCAAGTGATCTTATGCCATTTGGCAGCACACACTGCTGCAACACATCACTATTTCAGCAGAATTAGAAAGCAAAAAAAGGGAAAATGCTGGTGTTTTGGGTGCAGTCAACTTTCTTTTGGTAAGTGTGAGGAAATAGCTGCCAAAAATTATTTCATTAAATACACTTTACATGTGCATACAAATGCTCCAGGTGGCGAAGCTTCACAGTGTGGGTCATGGCTGGCTACAGGACACCTTGCATCAGAAGTGATTAAATCAACCTGTTGAGTTAGACCAAGTTCAAATGGCACCCACAGGCATGATATGAAGGCAGCTTTATTCATCCCCTGCATGGCCTGAATATCATGCCTTAGTCATATGTGAGGAAGGAACTGGTGAAATAAACAAACATATGGCATGATTAAGTCTGCCACTGTTCTTACACACTGGCCTAAATTCTCTGCTGCTGCACAATGACATCAATCAGAATCTATAACTGGGGAGTGAAGTTGGGCTCCTCAAAAGCTAAACTGCACAATCTCATTTTTACTTTTATATTTGTGGTTCTGTTTTATTTATTTATTTATTTATCTATGGTTGGTACAAATGAGGTGTAAGAATTCTGTGTGCGCCCTCAGGTTCAGCTGTACCAGCTTCATAGTCCATTAAGCTAAATGTCCCTGCTATTTTCACTAATTTTATAGATGTGATGTAAGGGTTAGGGAACTCTGCTAAATATCTCAGAAACACATTAAAATCTGAAATGTACAGATACTGTATGTAGAGCATGTTCATCAGTCCTTGTCTTCACACATCTGGAAAGCTGACAGACTGCTTGCTGGGCACTCACAGCACAAAGAAGACAAGTTTTATGGGGCAGCTAAACAGAGCAGCAGAAAGCAAGCTGCCCAGTCCTCTTTTCCTGCCTTTCATGCTTACATTGGGAATTCCTTAATTCAAAATATTATTTGAAGTCCCCTTGCTGAAGCTTGGGGGTTTTCCTAGAAATGTATGGAAATTCATTTAAAATTGTAATCTTTATGGGCCAGGGATAATATTATATAAATTATTTGTGTTTTCCTAAACAGATGCATTCTGTTCCTCTTAGAATATTACTAATTCCACCTCTGTTTGCTATTTACTGCCTGCTCATAGGTTAAGTCAACCAATTTGATTTTTTAGTGTACAATCATGATTTTAGGTCACTTCATTTAGAGCAATTAAGTAAGTTGCTAGAAGTTTCTGGACATACCAGGTCAATTCATTAAGTTTTATAATTCTTCTGAAGTTTAAATTTAACATTTTCTGTTGAATTACAACTCTAATTAATTATCCTCTGCACTATGCATCAAACGGAGATGTCTTCTCCTACCTTAACCTGCTAATAAATGGCAGTGTTTATAAAAAGGAATGTGTCAGATTCTCATTTGCACCAAGGCTGTTCATGAAAAATGATAGTAAAAGAGGCTTCATAGGGATGTAAGATGCACTGTCTCCAGTTTCAAAGACCCTTCTCTACTGATATAATGGACAGTTATTTTGATAGTGTCTAAATAAGGAAAGATCTAAGATTTTGTGAGTAGAGAGGCAAACAGGCAATGAAAAATGTCAGTTCTAGGATTTAGAACCCATTTTATTTTTATATATATATATACACACACACACTATTTTTTTGTTTGATACAGTGTTATATATTACTATAGGAAGAGATCTTTTCTCAATATCCCTAGGGACATGCCTGACTCTCTCCCTGTTGATAAGTCTTTTTAAGGTTCATACGTTTTGTTCTACCAGCTTCATTGTTTTTAAAAGCCAGCCTTGGCAGATTTATAAATTGAAGATACTAGGGGGTAGGGGGTGGGTAGAGAATGGGGTTATTTTTTTGTTTCTGTGACAAAAAGGTATTTGCAGAAGCATGCTAACATTTCATCATCCTCAGGACTCTTCTGGTGTGGAAGGAGAGCTATATTTTGTGGGTGATTGCTTCCGATTCAGAGAGTAACAGCTTCATTCCTGTCCTGTATTACTATAAGCACATAACCTTTTTGTCCTGAATGAAATTATTATGAGCTGTTTAGAATGCAAGGAAGGAGAGATGAACAGTGAGCAGACCTGTCTAAAGCAGGTATTTGCATGGCTTCTATTTCCTGACCTGAAAAATACAATAAAATTACAGGAAAGAGATTATTTTCAATCAGCCAAAATTACTATATGACATTGCATTATTGCTATTACTGAATTTTTGTGCCTTTATTTATTTATTTATTTATGTTTTACTACTTTAGTATTCCAGTCCAATTTTTCTTCCTAAAAATATACCTAGATGAACAGCTCCTGTACACATATACATTGCAGAGACTGTGGGGTCTCCCTGGGGTGGGGAAGCCAGGGTCAGCCAGGACCCAGGCAGCTGGGGGGCAGCTGGGTGCAGCCCCAGCCCCAGGCATGGGGCCGTCGCTGGGCTTGGGGATGAAGAGAAGCCAGGATATCAGCCTGCAGGTGGGGGTTTATAAAGAAGCAGGATGGTACTTTTGTTTACAATCTGGGCATCCCAGACATTTTTTAAACTGTAACTTATCTGCAGCCTAACCCTCCAAGTATTCGCTCATTCAACATCACCTAACTACCGAAATGCCTGTAACACACCAAATGTTTATACCCCAGGACTTGTACCCAGCAACAGTCCCCATCTGGAGCTGGTGGCTCCAGCAGAACATCTGGACAGCCACATCTGCCACCTCCTGGAACCCCTTTGCTACTCCAGATTTCTCAGAAAGCCTGTTTTTTGCCTGTTTTATTTATTTATTTATTTATTTTAATAATGAGGCAAGGAATGGGCCTGCCATGTTGTTGGGGTGGCTCAGTTAGTCATGCTGAAGCTGAGCACTCATTCCCCATCACATAACCATGTCCCATATGCAGCACTGCTTATAAGCAATCATTCAAAGGGCAGCTGGTGAAGAAAGCCCTGTCAGCAGGTGGGTAAGGAGGAGAAAAGGACAGGTCTGATTTGGGACTTAACTTCCCCCTGGAGGTATGTTTCTATCCTCTGTGGCTTGTAAGGGAGAAGGAAGAAATTGTATTTTGTTTTACATTTCACCCTCACTGTGCAATCGCTGTTTATTTTCACATCCCTGACTCTAGCCTCAAGCTCCTCTCACAACCTTTCCCATGCAACCCAGAGCTTCTGACGGCTTCCTTACAGAGAATTCACTAAGGACTTCAACCTCAGCCTATGAAAACCATGGTGGCTGAGCACACCACACCTGCTTCAGCTTCCTCCAGGACCCCCCAGACCACTTCCCGAGGGTGATGCCAGGACAGCACTTCTTCACTGTGTGGTTGGGAGAAGCTGAGATCAGTCCATCAGCATCTCTCCCTGCGCTCTGCTTGGCCATTAGCTTCCCATATGCAGGTGCCTGACTGTCCATGCAGCACTTGTTCAAGGATTCTTCTCTGGGGCAGCACCAAACCAGCTCACAGTACTGTGTGCAAGCGTCGCGTAGCTGATACAAGCGAGCTGTGTGATCTTCCTCTGCCTTCTCTGCACTTTCCACAAGCTCAGTCTTATTTTTATTCAAGGAGAGACAAAGTTGGCTGCAGGCCCGGATTTGCAGCTGGTGTCTCCAGCTTACAGAGGGGAAAAATATAAACCATTAAACAAAATAACCCAAATTCTGTGCTGAATTTGCAGGCTATGAAGTTGGCATCATTCAGCCATACAAGACATTGGAAACATAGAAGGAGGTTAAGGCTAAGGTTTAGGAGAGTGTAGCGGTATCTACTGTCTCTCCCCCACTGGTGTCCAGTAAACTGAGAATCCTGGGGGGACCAATGCTTTTAGTTACATGGCTCTGCGGTGCAGTCCAGGAATTATAGCCTAAAAAAAGAAGGAAGAAAATAGGATTTTTCTGATCATGTGTTACAGAGAATACATTATGCCACTGCCAGAAAATATCTGCACTGCCAGAAATAAATTCCCTTCTTTTAAAATTGTAAATATATATACATATATATATATATATATATATAAAAGCAGCTTGTTTTCCCACCTGGATTCTACACAAAACCTCAGAGACAGAAGGTACAGAAAGGGTGATTATGCAAGAAGGAGAATATATCTCTTTTCTCCTTTTCAGAACAGTGCTTTGGTAATTTAAGCAGATTTGCAAATATAAGTATTGTAACAGTTAATGGTAGCAATGGACCAGACAATTGTTTTGGACACATGCCTTCCATGGAGGCTGAGCAGCCAATTTTCAGGGCTACCTTTGAGAAACTTTGAGTGGTATATCCTATAAGTGAGCAGAAATGTGCCCCGTAAATGCAGAACACAGCTGTGTGGTATCAAGCTGGACAGACCCTACCCTATCTCTCTGGAAAGGTCCGGGTCTGTATTTACAGGTAGCTGAACTTGCAAAACTGTTAAACATTCATTCATTCATTCATTCATTCATTATTTATTTCTAGTCTTTCTGAGGAATGTGATGCTCTTTCATGAGGTAAGTTCTCATGGCTGCCATCTGCTTCAAAACATTGCTCTGCATTTCTAGGACGTGAACAGATGGGAATTTTAAGGGCAGAATTTTAAGGCATTCATCCTGCATTTGGATATACACGGGGAACATGTGCATTGATACCCACAGACTTTTGACCAACACAGGGTCTTGCTTAGCCACTGGGCTGCAAGATTGGGTCCTATGATAAAACATTTCACCCCTTCAGGAGCTTCCCTGCCTAGTGACACAAAACAAAATTTTTCAACTATCACACACAGACCAAAATGTTCACTACTGAGATAGATCGTAGGTAAGGTTTTTTTCCTTTGTTTTGCATTCACATGATGTGATTTCTAAGTTAGATGATCACACAGTTGATAAGCAAACAATAGGGTGCCATAATCTGGTAAGTCTTAAAAACATAAAAGTGTCAAAGAGAAAGATAGGTAATTAGGAAGATTTGGTGCAGAAAGGCTAGGTCTAGGCACAACATAACTGACAAGGATGTTCACTGATATAAAAACAAAGGAGTTATGAAAAGACTGTGATTGTACCCCACACTGTAATAAAGTTTAAAGAGAACCATTCTAGGGAATACTAATAGAAACAACATAGAACAAACAATCTCGTTGCATTTATGTTATATTTGTTGCAACTCTCCCTGTTCCTGTTTTGTCATTTTCAATCGTCTTGAGACAGGAGACAAGTCTTTATGCTTAGCTGTAAAGCACTAGCCATGTATGTCATGCAAAATAAATAAAAAATGAATCATGATAGGCATTCCAGGATATTAAGTAAATCAGCACACGCCTACTGCATCAATAATTCTTACTGAATATCCTTGGGTGACTGAGGTGCCAGCAGGGATGAGGAAAAATAAATAACATGCCTTCAGAACTGGGAGGAAGCATCAAACAGATAATCACACAAGCACGTATACAGCTTCAAATCCTGGTCACTTACCAGCTGAAAATAATCCTTTAACAGTTAAAGAACAAGATATGATAATTCTGGTCTTGGGTCCTGCACAATATTGCAGTTTTGCTGAGATCTTCAGGTAATGATGGGATGTGGCAAACATCCAAGAAAGAAATCCCTGGGGGTAGTCAACGCCTCTCCCACCATTATTAAAGCAATAATCTATGAAATTACTTCCCTGTTTACTACACTGATGGCTTTAGGCAATGAGGACCATGATCTTGGAAGTCCAATAGGAACTCATCTCCTGAGCCAGGAACAATTCAATAAACAGGGGGCCCCAGCACAGAATTGAGGTAATCATGTAGGAAGGATGAATTCAAAGAACCTAAAGATCTCTCTGCTCCCCTAGTACTTGGAGACTGGAGGAAACCACTCAAATCACTTTCAAAGCCATGCAGAATCTTTTTGTCCTGTTCTTGTTTTATTTTGCCTCTTTTTCCCCCTGTGGCAGCTTCACTATATGTAGACTTACAGAGGGACACAGAAGCCTTCAGAAAACTCCTGTGGGTTTTCAGAAACACTAATGTACATCTAATTTATTTGAAGCTCATATGCAGTGGAGTTCTTCTCATTTCTGTACCCCACAGAGCAGCACCATGGCTTCCCTCCTGCTGAGATGCTTATCACAGGCTGGCTTAGGCAATTGCTGTTTACCCTAGTGTGAGACGAGACAGACTCACAAGGAGTATTAGAACATAGCTCTTGTCAGACAAACTTGATTATTCCTTTTAGTAAGCACTACAGAATTAGTGTATGAAGGGAATGGGATGTTATAATCATGCCTGATTTCAATGTTAAAAAAAAAAAAAAAAACCTTTACTAGTATGATTAATTAAAATTGCCTTGGAGTGGAAGTGGGAAGCTGCAGTTAAAGATGATTGACAGATCCTATTGAGATGAGGGGAAGGACACAGGGATCACTGCAGAGGTAACAGGAGATTTTCAGAGGTAGAGAAAAAAGAGTTAGATACGCAAGTCTCAGTAAAAGCCACAGGGAATTGGGGCTCTCTCACCTATGTGCCTTTGAAAGTCTCTCTCACATTTTTATTTGCCATCCTCTCTAATTATCTAAGATAAAGTAAGTAGGATATTCATAAAATTCAGTTAAAAAATAATAAAATAGACTCATGAATAATTGGAAACATAGAGAAAGGTAAAATGTGTCTGACATTATTTCTGGTCAGAAATAATTGAAAATCAGTGCTGTTTATTTGAAAAGGGCTGAAGTAACCAGAAAAACAATGGCAAGAAAAAGAGAGAAGAAAGAGAAAAAGAAGAAGAGAGAAAAAGAAAGTGAGAGAAAAAGAAAGTGAGAGAAAAAGAGAGAGAGAGAGAGAAAGAGAGAGAGAGAGAAAGAGAGAGAGAGAAAGAAAAAGAGAAAGAAAAAGAGAAAGAAAAGGAAGGAAGGAAGGAAGGAAGGAAGGAAGGAAGGAAGGAAGGAAGGAAGGAAGGAAGGAAGGAAGGAAGGAAGGAAGGAAGGAAGGAAGGAAGGAAGGAAAGAAGAAAAAGAAAGAAAGAAAGAAAGAAAGAAAGAAAGAAAGAAAGAAAGAAAGAAAGAAAAAGAAAGAAAGAAAGAAAAAGAAAGAAGTGAAAAAGAAAGAAAAGTAATACAGATCTTATTTCAGGCAAGACATAAGCTTACAATTTAAGAAGGCAGTAAAAAAAAGAACATAAAATAATGAATTCTATAAATGGGAATGTCCCTTTACAGTGCAGGAAGAGAATAACCTTTTTTCTACCCCTGTCTTTCTATTACTGACCAAAATGAGAATATGTGCATCTGTAAGTACCTGTTTCCCAAAAGAGTATTGAACACTTGGAAGACACACAAGGAAAG
Organism: Anser cygnoides; assembly: GCF_040182565.1. Taxonomy (NCBI): domain Eukaryota; kingdom Metazoa; phylum Chordata; class Aves; order Anseriformes; family Anatidae; genus Anser; species Anser cygnoides. The sequence goes on from NC_089876.1 coordinate 26,048,483, forward strand.
TAAGAAAACACTTTTAAAGAGACAGACTGAATCTCAATGTCAGCAGAGATACTTGCCAGGGAAATTCTGGACAAGTATTTGCATGACTTAGCCACAAAAACAGAAGCCAAGCCTGTGCTCTCTTTAGAGGCCAGGAGGGTGCCACTTAATTTTTCCATGAGGACATACTGGATCAGCATCATAAAACCTGTGAAAGAGCAACATTTTTTCCCTCAAAGACTAGGTTTAGTTCTGTAACGTGGTGAATCCAGAATTCTCTTGGGGACGGGTATGCAAGGACTCCACATCCCGCCCTGCCCAGAGAGAGAAGCACCACAGGCTCTGTTCCTCAGGGACTGGGTTTTTAATCCCTTGGGTTGCCTCTACATCCACAATAGCATGAAAGATTATTTTTAACACTATCTTTTTTAGTCCCATTTCCCTGCCTCCAGGGCATACTCTATGGCAATTGCTTTACTGCTCAGCAGTCATCTCAATTGCTGATGTCAGAAGCTTACTAATGTAATTTAAATCAAGGTTAGATATAAATCAAAATAATTCAAGACCAAAATTCCAGTAACTGTTTTGTACTACATTGAGTCCAATACTACCTTAGACAGAAAAATAGCATGAAATGAAACCCACAACTCACCTAAATAGGGAAGAAAACAGAAAATAAAAATAAAAATAGGGTCATTGATGGATGGTTCCCACACTTCATCCTAAACTAAACTAGCAATCTAGTAGGGAGGAGGAATATTCCATCGGGTGTTCCCTGCTGTCAAAATTTACACTTACTATGCACAGCATACATTTATGAACAAAACGGCCTGTCAGAAATTTAGCATGAAGTGTTGGCACATTATGAATTGATCAATATTAAATTAATGAATTGCATGCATGTTAAGCAGATAGTAGATAAAGTTATGGTATTTCAGCATTAAATGTTGCTTGAGAATCTGGAAAGATTATTTATATCCAATTGTGATCTCCCTTCTTTTATGTTAATTTAATTTTCTTCTTGTTACTGGTAGTCATCTATTCTTGGGTGACTTCTTGCTAAGAATTACACTGCACTGTAATTGAAATGCTTACTGTGCTCAATACTAGAATTACATCTAATACGTACAGGAAAGATTATACAATCTAGTATCTCAAGACCAATGTCATCAAACTATTTCTACTCTCTCTCTTTATGTACATAAAGGAAGATAAAGTAACATTTTAAATAAGCAGATTTTAAAAGGCAATACAACACAGAGACTGTCAAATTCCCACTACCTCTATCTAGTCTGTTGTTGCTTCTCACTCTCTTTTTCTTTCTTTTTGGCCCAGCAAAAAGAGGATGAGTCCTCAGGGGAAGAGAAAATTCCCAAATATTTATTCCCTTATAATCTTCATTCACTGCACTCACTGCATTTGTGGTTTCCCCAATGTGTTTTACACAATATAATGCCTGAAATTGAGGGTTTCCAGGGTGCCAGCTTCCAAAGAGATGGGAGTACAGTCAGTGCTGAGTTTCTCCTCTGGGCACCATTTGTACTGTTTTCTCAGCACCCCATTCACATTACCGTGAGGCCAGTTTCAAAGAAGGAACAGTGTGCTAAAGCAGCAGAGCTCTCTATCTGCTGCTATGGAGCTACACGTAAGGACTTGGTCCCATGGGACAGATGTTCTCAGTGCAAGCAGCGATGATCCAGCAGTATGAAACAATGGTCCCAGGTCAGATACAGTGATGAAGGGTGTGCCCCTGGAGAGGCAGCTATCCACACAGCAGTCTGTAAAAAGTGGTATATCTTTATGAACAGACATACTGCTCTTACCTGCTCTGTGCAACCCAGAGTCATCCTGTTTGAATTTGGATCATTGTCGCAGCTGCAGTACCAACACAAAGTGTGTGTGCATGGTAAGATGAATACTGATGATATTGGGATCATATTTATCTGTTAGCAACACTATTAGGGATTGCTTCCATTGGATGACTGGACAGTGATAAAGAGATGTAGGGTGATTCACCTGACTTTACCTTTCAGCTTGTGCTTCATGTTATCTTCTTGCCAATAGTACTGAAGTTTCCTCAAACAAGCAGCACTCACAGTGTGCTCAGCTTCCCCCATCATTTTCTAGCATGAAGCCTGCTGTAGTCCCTTCTGAATTCAGTTATGTAACTTCAAGTGAAGAACAGATAAATAGAAGTGATTATAAGAATGTCCATAGTAACAATGGAGAAAAGAGAGGCAGAGCAGAAAATATGAAATTGGATGAAAATTACTTCTAGATAACAGGGCCTGGAATAAATAAAGCTATTTGATGGCCTGTAATATATAAGCTAAAGTAATGTGTGAATGCTATTTTTATGGTGAGCTATACCAATGGTGTGATCCTGTAAATAGCTAAAGCCTTCTTGAGAATTTCTGAGCACTCCCAAGGAACTTGGTTCAGGACATGAGTCACTCATAGAGTGAACCCATCATTGCCCTGTTGTTACCCAGTATACTAAACTGAGTTTTCCACCTCCAGTAGGAAGTGTATTTTTGAACATCATTACTTGAACAAAGACAGCATTAGAAAGTCAAATGATTTTGAATAAGCACAGTTTTTAAAGGTGGACATGATGTTTTAAATACAATTTAGTTCATTTAAAATTCATTGAAACTGAATTCTAAAATATATTTCAAAATTAATTTCAAAGCATGTGCTCAGTGGCAATTTTATGGACACTACCAACTTCTGTCCAAACATTTTTGCTCATCTGATTTGTTTGGTAGATTTTTCTTCCAGTAGATAAGTAAAAAGAATAAAATCCAAGACTTGAAATTTGGGTTAGAAATAATCCTCAGAAATAGGTTCAGAAGTAATCCTTCAGCAGTAATTAGGCCACCATGTGATTATGATCTTTCTTCACACATTTTGAAGGTGTAAACTCCATTGCATGTACCCCTGTTTCCCATCTGCTCAGTTAGGACAACAAAGAATATAAAAATAGACAGATTTGATATCCATCATGTGGTCTTAAAAATAATTTTTATAGTGAGTAAACATGGGCAACAAGAACTGTTTTTGTGGTAGATTCTGATGAATAGTGTAGAGTAGAGTAGAGTAGAGTAGAGTAGAATAGAATAGAATAGAATACTTGAATTTTGTGAAATATTAGTTCAATTAGGACATTGCTTCTAAAGGAAAATTTGTTTTATTTTTATCTGTTCCTAATCTTTTTTTAAAAACAGTTTATAATATACCTTTCTGTGTTGCTTAGCATGTTAAAAATTAGGAACTAAACTTGGCAGAAATATAAAAAGGGAGATGGTTTTACAAGTTCAATTCCCAATAACATAATGATTTAAGCATTTTTGTTGACTTAGAAAAAAACTTTCTGAAAACAAAATATTTTTTTCAAAACGACTTACTTTCCTTCCAGAAATAAGTTTCATTTATACGTTATGTGACCTATTAGTATTTTATCTTATATTGATTTTATTTTTTTATGTATTTTAACAAAGCAATTATCATCTAAAACTTATCATCTGCTGGCTAAAAACAACTTGTTCTATAATGAGATAAAAGTTAATGTCATTACTCTGTCAACTATGTCAACTGTGAAACATAACCCTTTAGAACGTGAAAATAATATGAAAATTATAATTGAAATATTGAAAGAAAAATAACAAATTTATTTTTGACATTCTTTTTCAAATTTAAGATTGAAAAAAAAATATTTTGATCTATCTTTCCTTTCCAAAGAATGTGTATTTTAAATGTATAAACTTCACATGGAGTGGAATTTTAATGGACTGACCACCTCTACTAAAAGACAATAAAGGACACAGAATTCCAATGTTTGTAGACTACTCCTCTGTAACAAAGTAAATAGCTGGAAAAGAAATACAATGAAAAAGGCTGAAATGGATAAAAGAGAAAGAAGCTAATTAGAAAAGTAAGAAAAAGAGGAGAAAGAAGGATGCAATCGAAAAACCCAGCTCTTACCACTTCCTGCTTCTATTAGAGAATTCTCTTATAACACTTGGGAATTTCCTGCCAACCCTATCCATCTAATCATCCACAAGCTCCTCAGTTACACCAAATGATGTGGCTTGCCATCTCCCTAATCACAGCCTGTAATCTTAAACCTGTAAATTAATAAACACATAGATGGGGTTGGAGCTGTAACTGTGTGAACTGTATGAAAAGCGTGACAGGCATCGCAGAATATGCCTGGAGGATTCACGGGAGCCATTGCTTTTTCCCAGTCTCTTACTACACGTGCCAATTTTTCACTCTGAAAGAAGGAGAGTGTGTGCTGTGCAACCCCCCGACCAAAACACTTAATCTGAAGATGCTAGTGGGGTTGCTAAGTAACAGCAATGTGGTTTATCTGACACATCACTTGTGCCTTGCGAACACTTCAGTTCTCTTCAGGAATGAATTAAATCTGAGAAATTTTAGGTAGTCCATTAAAAGAAAAAAAAATATCATTAAAAAAAACTACATATTGACAAATTAGAAGGGATAAACAGGTCAAACAAATACCTAGCCATACCATAGGCAGGTAGTGACTGAAGTGCTAAGAGTAAGTAGCACAAAACAGTCTCCAAACTCAACGGCAAGGTTTAATAGAAAGGTTCAAGATACTGTGTGAACCTAAAAGGCATCATCCCAAATGGAAACGGCATAAAATAAAGACAATGGAAAACTGCATAACCTGTGAGAAGCGCTATGAAGTCAGATTCAAAAAGCAAGAAGAAAATTCAGTGTGAGATTCTCAAAAATTCTCATTAGTCTTATTTTAAGTTATGAAAATGCTTTCAAAAGATGAAATGCTGGAGTAAACTGATTAGTTGAATGGGAAAGAGCAATAAGCTCTTTCCAAGTATAGCTGTCTGCACCACAGTTACCTTGTTATAATGAAAACTATATCAATTTTCCTGTATCTGCTTTGAGAAATTAGGTTTGTCATAGAAAAGACTATTCACAGAAAACTTTATTTTGTAAATGTGTAAATTTTCTGTGATATTTTAAATCCTCTGTTTCTAAGATGATTTTTGTGAACTTGTCGAGGTTGGACTGCTTTCAGTTCTGTTAGTGAAAACACGCAGTGTTTTAGTTCATTCCCCCCTGCAGCCTAGCATAGCTCTTCCTTCTGGAGTCTGTACTGTTGTTCCGATTAAATGGCACTGCACTAAACATTGTTCGCCCACTCCTGAAACATGTTTTTTTGTTTGGCTTTGTGTTGTGTGTTTTTTTTTTTCATTTTTTTTTCAGCAAAGTAGTTATGAAAACATTAAACAAAGCAAAACAAAACAAAAACAATTTGCTTGAGTCTCTTAAAGAGAGGAGATAACGATAGCCAAGAAAATCTACCAGATGGTTCTTTTAATAAATACATTAAAGTCTCTTTTATTTTTCTCCAATTTTAGCGACTAACATAACAGAAACTTTCAGACCATCAAACCAGTTTTCACAATCTGTCATAAGTTTGCATTTCACAGAAATAATCCTGACAAGCACTAATAGATGAACGTTGTTGGTGCAATAATAAAACAGTATAAGGCATATTTACACCATCCTTACATACAGAACACTGTACACACAAAAAAATCACAGACCCAGAACAAAGCAAATTCAATCCCTTAGACGTTTTACGTTTATAGGCTTGGTATCAAACAAATAATTCTCCAAGCAACAGACAACCTCTTGTTCTTGTGTGATTTATTTGTAACATTGTGCTCATGCAAAACAGGTATTTGTTTTATTGCATTAACATTGAAAGAACATTGGGAGTTAGTTCTGAAACCAGTTCAATCAAATTTTCAACCCTGTTTCTCTTCATCCATAGCAAGTCTGAGTCATTTTTATTTGTGACATAAAACGAGGCATTAACTGATGATTGAGATTTTTATTTGATAAATTCCAAAATGATAATGAAGCTCAACTGACTACAGTTCGAAAACCATCTTTCTTCACCATGCACGTTTTTCTTTGCTATTATGAGGTGGTTTAGATGAGACACTTTTTTGTATTTTTAAGTTTCTATCTTTTTATATATATTTTTAAAGAAACCATGTACTATCCAACATCCACTGTTCACAGAAGGAAATAAGCAGCAGGAATAGCTCTGGTGGCAGAGTTGGCCAGGAGGAGGACATCAGTAAGTTAGTGGCAACTTATTAAACATCAAATGCCCCAGAGATATGTAATGAAAGAGTTGAGTACTATAACCCATATTTCTGTAAGAGTTCAGACTGCCAGGGACGTTTGCGCTCTGGAAAGTAATCTGGAATGTGGATTTTTTTAAAATCTTGAATGCATTTTCTCATTTCTTCCTCAACACTCAGCTTCTCACATACCTTCTTTTTGGAAAGATTTGTTTCTCTGGACTTGCTAATGAGAGTTTGAAAGAGTTCACTGTTCCTGCGTTTGTCTGGCGGTGGCATCCACTGCACTGGGGCCTTCTTAGATGGACGATCCAAAGTCAGAGTATTTGGCTGGTGAGCTGTGGACTGCTGAGTGCTAGAAGCATTTTCTTGAGGAGTGCTTGCTTCTGAGTGGCTGTCACAACTTGAGGTGGACAACTCGTTGCAGGAAGTCCCACTTTCACTACCCTTGTCCAAGACTTTGTCGTGCTTCCTGTCCTCATGGTCTTGTTTGGGGGAAACAGTTCTCTGTGGTGGCCCTAATACAAGGCAGGAAAGAAAAAGTATTAAATATGTATCGGTTTACACAGAAAACTGATCAGCTGTCATTTAGAAAAACACGACACGGGGTCTCAGCTGAGATAAAATGGAGGCATTTCCTTTTAGTCAAAAGAATTATGTCAGAGTGGTATGTGATCTCTAGGTCTGGTCCTACATGTGTGTTCAGTTGTCAATATCCTCACACCTAAAGATGTTTTCAGCAAGAATTCAATGCCTGCCTAGGAAGAATCCAGGCAATGAAATATGTATAATCCTCACAGATTATCTGCATCAGAAATCCCTGCAGGCAAGTTTGAAAGAGGTATTTTGCCACCACATCCCCAGAAGTTTATTATGAGAAATTAGATTTTGTAGTATTAGGAAAATACTGCCATACATTTTGCAATCTCTTTCCTTTGCTTAAAGAAAAATATTCCAAGGGCATTGATTTTTTAATTTTTTATTTTATTTTCATTTTTATTTTTTTGAAACTCTAATTTATCTGTTCGGAACAGTCTACTGATACCATGCCCTACAGATGTCAGCTATGCAGAAACCCCGGTCTCCAAAAGAGTATTAATCCTGGAATAACAGAGATTGTTCTGTACTGACAGTCTTTAGGCTTTTTATTATTATTTATTTATTTATTTTTGCCATATACTCATTTCACTCCCCTCCTACTGTCAGTTGTTATGCCAGATTTGCCTCAGTGCACATTCAGGATTAGATTGTACATCTCCTACTGCACAAGCTGGCAAGGAAAAGGAGGCTATGAAGTTATCTGCAACGAAGCACTCTGTAGCAGCAGAGAGAGCAAGCTGATGGCCTATCAGCAGGAATTGCTCCGTGCTTCATGCAACTGAAAACAGGATCAAGGCTGTATTCTCTCCAGATATTATTTTTGCTTTGAAGTCTTGAGCAGAATTATGAATGTGAAGATGGTTGTCGCTAAATCTGTACAAGTATTTTCATTTCCGAAAACTTATTTCAAAACTCCAGCTGTGAAATGATGTTATGCTGACATCATATAAACATCATGATGTCAGTTTGGGACACTATCTAAAGCTCACAGAAATATGTACAGAGTTCAACAGGCTTCGGATCAGAGCAAAGATGTTTAAACATCTAAATGAAAATGAAGAGCAGTATTTCAGTGACAGTTGTGTGTCTGCTAGGAATCCTGACAGAGTCCAAACAGCATCTAAATGTCTTATCAAACCTAGCTTACCCTTACAGGTTACCCAAACACCACAAGCATCAGTTACTGTCTTTGCTTGGACCAAAACTCTGGGTATGACAGCCCAACTCCGAGTTAGTGGGACAAAGTTGCAAGGAGATTTTTGAGTCACTTATTATTCTGTTTTTCAGAATTACAAATCAGAAATACAATTACAATTATAAAGAATGCAGGAGCAATACAAACACTCTAGTGTCTTTTTGACAGTGCAGTTCTATGATTCAAAGGAATCTAAGAAGATGGCAGTATTTTATAAGAGACACAGGGGAAAACAAAAAAAAGAAAAACACAAAACCAAATATATAATAAACTAACAAAGCAGCACTCAACAATCTGCACTTCTTTTGTTTAAGACAGCATCCCAAGATACTGTGCCACATTTCTGTAGTCCACCTGGAGAAATCCATGAATAATCAAGATCCAAAGAGAAGAGAAAACAGTCCATCAGGGCTTGTACTTACATTATTCACAGTGGAAATCACAAGTGATTTTCTACTTCTTTAGTAGAAAATATTTAGTGCCCGGCTGCAGAAATTTCCCTTCTCTTTCTCTTCAGGTTCACCTTCTTAAATAGATTTACATGCCTGCCTTCTATTATTGTATCTGGCACTTCATTTCATACCTCAAAACCGTTGTATGAATATGCTAAATGTAGACAGTCAGCTGACATCATGGAATTACTCTGCCTGTGCAGCATGCGATTATAAAACTGAGTGATTATAAAACTGAGTAGTTAATCAGATAATGATTTCAGTATTGTTACTGTGATTTTCAATAACATAATTAACACCAATGTCTAGTTTACAATCATAGCTTCTTCAAATGTAACAACAGAGTCTGCGATTGAGAAATTAGTTTAGTGTTAGCAACACCCTGTAGACTTCAACTCTGTCTTTCCTGACCATTTTTTTTTTTTTGCTGTAACCACGTGAATCAAGATATTATGTCTAGTTGGTCTATTACTTCTTTATTGCTATTCCTTGTTTCTCCAGGGCTCAAACCTGCACTGTACTAAGGATCTAATTCAAAAAAAGTATTGAAACACACATACATACTTCCAAGAATATAAAAAAAATAAATCCATTTTACAGCTACAAGGTTATCCAACTGCCTGATATTAGCAGGTATGTAAATGTTTATTTGGATCAGGGCCCTGACGTTCAGTACCTTACAGCTCTGAATTGCCTAAATTCACAATGAATTTAATCCATACACAGGTTTCTCTCACACCTCTGCTTTTAAAAATCAACAGATACTCCCTCAGAAAGAATTATTTATATGCTCCTGTACTTCTTTCTCGATAGCGCATTATTAACAGAAGTAAAAGTCCTGCTGAATTAGAGTTTTTTTTCTCACAGTATTTTACATCTGCTTAAACCCCCAAAGAATTTATAAATACACAATCAAGGGTCCTGAGAAGAAATTTGTTTTATTTTCAAAATTAGGGATTATCAGATAAATATAGATATCTCTCTGTTTCAGAAAGCAACTCCTTATTGCCCTCATTTGTGACTGGGACTGTGTGACGGGGTGTTGGCTCCACTATACCTTCTCAGCCCTTCCAAAATATCACCAAAGATGTTCATACAAATCAGTCTACCTGGCAATATTTATTTTCCGCAAGTATAGAATAGGTCTATAGAATAGAAACCCAGAGAAAGTATATTTGCTCTACTGTGCATGTAACTAAAAGGCTTCAGTGACTTCCAGCCTTCACCCTTTCCTGTCCCTCTTTCTCCTGCCCTTTCCAGGACCTCTTACCTGCTGCTGGTTCTCCAGCTGGAAGCTGGAAGTGAGTCACTGCATCTTGGTCCTTTCCAACTCATTCGCCTCTACCCATATATGTCTGGTTGTCCTCTCCACTGCCCAGTTCTCCCAACATTTCCCAGTTAACACTTTTCTGGGCAGTTCGAATACATAATTAGAATAATTGAGTTGGAAGGAACCTACAAAGATCAAGCCCAACTCTTGACCACTTCAGGACTAACCAAAAGTCAAAGCATATTATTATTAAGGGCATTTATCCAAATGCCTCTTGAATGCTGACAGGCATGGGGCATCAACCACATTGCTAGGAAGCCTGTCACAGTGTTTGACCACCCTCACAATAAAGAAATTTTTCCTAATATCCCTCTTTTTTTAAAAAAAAAACAAACAAACCACAACCTTTTCCTAATATCCTCCCCTGGCCCATCTTTGTGCTGTTCCCGTGCATCCTGTCATCAGTTATCAGGAAGAACAGGCAGGTACCTCCCTCTCCCCTTCCCCTCCTCAGGAAACTATAGAGAGCAGTGAGGTCACCTCTCAGCCTCCTTTTCTCCAGAGTACACAACCCAAAGTGTCCCTAGCCTATCATCAGAAGGTGTGTCTTACAAGACAAAAATTTTTAGCAAATACTTTATATTTATTGAGAATGCATCTTAAAAACATTGCAGCATTGTTAATAAAATAATGATGTAAAAATCCAAAACAACCTTCCATGTTTTAAACTGATTTCATCAAAAATGAAAACAGGAGGACAACGAGGCTTAAACTGACTGATTATCTTGGAAGGCTCGAAAACATGATAGCAAAGAGAACAAATGCTATTTTTATTTGTATTTATTAAAAAAAAATCTAATCCAACAATATGGTTTTCAATTTGATTCATAATTTTTGCATGAATGAGAATATTGGCAGTATGTGATTTGCATATGATTTTGCATGACACGAAGACTTTTTTCTCATCATTTTGCGTAGCTACATAGGATTTCAGTCTGGTACACAGCCTTGTTAATACTCCTGAATGAAATTTTCTTCTACTTAGTTTCTCACATTACATTATTAAACAAATCCTATTGTTTTATGCTTTATTCTTAAAAATCTAAGTAAAATTAACTGTATTTAATAATCTATTGTAAAAAAGAACAACAACAACAACAAAAACCCCTCATCAAATCCCATATTATGATGGACTCATCCATCTTGTATATCTACCTTTTTTATTACTTTTCACCAACATTCAAAGTATTGCACTAACCTAAAAGCTTAGAGAAAAGTCACCTGTGAATTTTGATGACAGGTTATGATTACTGTGAGAACATTTTCATTAACAGACTTCTGAGTACTTAGTATGTTACTTTTATGATAAAGGACTATGTTTTTTTTTTTTTTTGTCTAATTTCACCTTTATTTTTTAAAAAGATTTTTTTTTTTTCAAAAAAGCTATAACAAGATAGCTCTATAAACCCAATATATTTGTGGTTTGTATTGTTACTCTGATTTTCAATAATATAATTAACACCAATGTCTAGTTTACAATCACAAGGGCACATATTCTGCCCTTGTGAGGCCTCACTTGGAGTACTGCATCCAGGTTTGGTGCCCCCAGCACAAGAAGGATGTGGACCTCTTACAGTGGGTCCAAGGGTGGGCCATAAAGATGATCAGAGGCATGGATCTTTCTTCACCTCTCCTCTGAAGAAAGGTTGAGAGACCTGGGGATGTTCAGCGTGAAGAAAGGAAGGCACTAGGGTGACCTCACTGCAGCCTTTCAGTAAGGGGGCTTATAAAAGAAGATGGAGAGCAACTTTTTGCTCAGGCAGATAATGATAGGACAAGGGGGAAGGGTTTTAAACTAAAAGAGGGGAGAGTTAGATGTTAGCAGGAAATTCTTCCCTCAGAGGATGGTGAGGCACTGGAACAGGTTGCCCAGAGAAGCTGTGGATGCCTCATCCCTGGAGGTTTTCAAGGCCAGCTTGGATGATGTCATGGGCACCCTGATCTAGAGGTGGCATCCCTGCCCATGGTAGGAGAGTTGGAACTAGATGGTCTTTAAGGTTGCTTCCAACCCAAGCCATTCTATGATAATCTGTGGCATATTAATGATATTTCCACTGATAGGAGAAAATCCAGCTAATTCCTTGAGACCAGCATGGGATTCAGCTTGCCTCTTACCACCAGAGTTGTAGGTTAAAACTAGCAACTGTAAGTTCTATGCTATATCATCTTATTGAAATCTCTTCTGTGAACATACACTTTTTGAAGAATAGTGCTTGATGGCAAAGAAGTTTACAAAAGGACCACTGCACTCTGTCCTCTTAAATGCACAACAAAATCAAGCTAAATCAACTGCTCTATGGCCAGAAAAAGAAATATAATATTTATGTTGTGGTGTTTGCTTGTTTGTTTTTTTTAAAAAATAGCAAGTAAAATAATTAAAAAGCAAATAAATAAAGAAATAGATAAAGAAATAAGTAAATACTCAGTTTTCATCTTGTGTCTCCTCTGGAACAAAATTTCAAACCAGTTTTTGGATTAAAAGCCAGATCCAAAGAATGCTTAGTATAAAATAGTGAAGTATTTTTCAGAAGGAGGATTGAAACTCAGATTTTCCTATTTTTATTTCTCCTTTCAGATGAGTGATCAACTGCTATGGGTAGCCAAATGCTCACACTTGTGTGTTCTTTGACCCAACTGAGACTTGGCTTTAGTCAATGCAAAGTAGAATAGCTTCAATAAACTGAAGAGAATGTTCCCTTCACCTTCAATTACTCTAGTGCCTTCAGGGTAATATATACATTTGGAAGACGTGAGTTAACTTCCCTCAGGCACAAGAGAGAATTAGTATCTGGGAGACTTTGATTTATTAATGCTTTAAGCCCTGAACTCTTGCATTAAAGGCCAATACTGTTGACAAACCAACTTCGGTACTTGGAGCAGAACCTAAATTTTATGTGACCTAAGAAAGCCAAGCAAGTCAGCTTCCAGATGAGACTGACACAGAAAGGTCTTGTGAATTGCAGCACAGCTTCCTTAACATGAAGAATAGCACTTAGGTTACTCACATCTTAACAAAACAGTTTTGTAACTATGACCTATGATCTGGCAAAGCTTCAAGTTCATGTTTTCAGGACATGCAAATTGGTTTGGCTTCACTAACAATCTGATTCTGATCTGTGAATCTGGTTCCAAAACTGCATCCATTTAAAAAAAATGTTTTAGACCAAAATGTTGACCCCATTCAAGTCAGAGACAACATAATCTGTGACCTTAAGTTATAAAAAATGGATTTCAAAAGAGTGTTCATTCTAGTGTGAATGTAAAAAAAAAAAAAAAAAAAAAAAGATCTTAGAAGGAAAGTAATTTAATGATGAAAGGAGTGAAAAGATACTGTCTTATTGTTAATGTTTCAGAGCATCACGATTTTTAGCAATGTTTATTTGTTGTTTGAATACGTGGATATTTCAACAGGAAGAATATCTGTGTGATTGCACATTTGATGAAGCATTTTATTTAAATCCCCTTACCTGCCATGAAAAGTTTAAAAGGCACTGTGTAGAGATTTTGGCTGTACCAGGCATAGATCTCACAGGAGAAATTACCCTTTAATAGTGTTAAACTTGGTGGTGTGTGAATGGATATGTGGTACTTGAAGGGAATGAACCAATTCATCTTTCAGATTAGTACCACATGCCTGTAAGTGATAAGTGCTCTGTCTCAAAAACAAAACAAAAAACACAACACAAAAATATTTTTTTCTGTCACATTTACTACCATCTGATGTTAAATTAACTTCTAGAAAGGGTATAGTAGAATGAGTTAAACAAATCATTTATTTATTGAAAATTTCTTTGTTTACTTCCAGTAAAGCTGTATTTGAAATATTAACATTATTCACAATATAAAGAGATTAACTTATATAGAGGGAACTACCTTTGTTATTTGGAATGACTGAAGATATGCAATAAGCACTCTGATGCCCAACTTGAATTCATTAGATACTTCAACCTAGTCTTGTTTTGAACAAATAACAAAACCATACTCTTTCCATTTATTAGTTTCCTGACTGGGTTCTGTGGTAGGCAGAACAGTACATAAATATAGGAGAGAGTCAATGAAATTCTGACACAATTTGTTGCATTCCAGTAAAACTAACAAAGAGTCCACAAAACTGTTTTTAAATGTATTAATCTGAAAATTGTGAAGATGTACCAAGAAATGTCATTTCTTGGACCCAAATCTGAAACCTTTCTTAAGATAATTTTGATACTTAAGGACAACTTAAAAATGAGTTCATTGATATATATGAAAAATAAATAAATAAATAAATAAAAATCATAAAAATCAGGCATCTTCCATACCTTCACTTGCAACAGTGAACAGACCAAACTAATTGTATTTCAGAAATATCTCAGCAACTTCTGGTAAACATCCTTGTCATTCATTTCCTAACTGTCAAGTAGGTTTGCACTCAGCTCTATGTGCTAATATTATCTGCCTCTTTTTGATTATTTTTCAGTGGCCAGCAGAGTTAAGAGCTAAAATCTTTTGTTCTGTCCACAAGAAATGTTAGTTTTCAAAAAAAAAAAAAAAGAGCTATTCCTTAAAAAAATAGTTAATTAATATTAAACTATACCAAATCATCTTCAAATTATTAATCTATTGATCTGAAATTTAATAAGACTTATCTAGGGTGATATTCTCAATTGACCACAAAAAGAAGTCAGGAGAACAGTATCAAAAGCAGGACATTTTATCATGTAGTTCTTATAAACTCCCTTAAGACTTCATTGCTTCTTTCCCCTAGCTGATGCTGACAGAAAGCTTATCTTGTTACCGTTGATCACTGGAAGAGAATTCCTTGATGCAAATCCCAAGCTTCCAACTCTCTCTTTAAAGCTAAAAGGAAAAGTGTCTTCTCAATTCTTTCAACACCAGGATAGTGGTCTAGATACTACAATAAAATCCCAGTTTCAAGGATCCAGATGTCTTTAAGTTATTCTGTTTTAACTATTTTCTTGAAATTACTTCTACCACAGGCTTAAATTACAAAAAAAAAAAAAAAAAAAAGTCAGAAGTAGACAATGCACTTGCAAAAGCTTTATGGGGGCAGATTGACAAAGAAAGATAATCATTCCATCTTCATATTGCAGAAACAAACCCTAGATGCATCTCCCTCCCAGGATTCATAGGACAAACTATAAATTACTGTTTAACCTATGGGTTTATAGACTCACTATTCTCTTTCCTATCCTGTATCCTTAGGCTGCATTCAAAGAAAACAGGTGTTGGGCTGGGGAAGGACTTTTAGATCCCTGTGCTTTCCTTGGATCTCTGAGGTTGCCAAATACTTCTGGCAACTTATCATTCACCTTCCTCACTCCCTTTCCCTTTCTTCTAAGAACATATTTAAGGATAACCTAATCAGGAATTTCAGTCTGTCATCAACTGCATTGCTGGCTGCTGCCTTCTGCTTTGTAAATATTGATATTGGTTGGGCATCTGCTCAACTGTGAAACAGTCTTTTAGCCACTGGATCTGTATTTGGCAAAGCCCTAATCAGAGCTTTAGGCAACACGAAGTTGAATCCCTTTCCACCAAGATAAGTAACACTCTTTTTTGAACGACTCACATTTTATTTTTCCTAAATTAGTTTTAACTTCTCAGCTGTCAGATGCAGCTCCCTGTGTGGCCACACAAATGCTTGTGCCAGAACTAAAGGCACCAAAGGGACAGAAAAGAATACAAGAGAAGGGATTGCATTTTTCAGAGAAGGCTTATGGCAACTTGAAACATACATGAAACTATAACTTGTGTTTTTCCTACACACACGTACAGTAATAATGTCCTCATCAGCATGTAGTTTACTTTCAATAAAAATATACCTGGAATGTAAAAAATACCCACTCAAATAAGATCTACCAAACACAAACTTATTTCAGTGGGACTTCGGGGATTCTGTCACTTCCAAAAACACTGCTACGCCCACAGAAGCTCAAAAATTATTTCAAGACTGAAGGAGAGGGATTAAGACAATGATCTCAGGAATCTTTGTTTTGATATTTTCTTTTAATGTAAATTCATTCACAAGCCTTACATTGGTAAGAACTCTTTGTGACGGACAGCATGGGCAGAAAAAAAAAAAAAAAGACAAAATCCCTAATCTCAGACAATAAAACAAACTTTTTCCTCCACAGTTTTACTTCTAGTTTGTCTGGTATTATCTCACATTTCTTTGCTCTGTCAATTACTTTGTCAATCACTTTAGATAAAATGTGTAATCTCCACTTCTTCCTTCCATCTCTTTCAATTTCACAGGTTTCTTTCCTACTGGCATGCAAAATAAATTAATGTTAATGTGAATTTACAGAATGTGTATAAAACACACTAGTAGAAAGTTGCCAAAATACCACGCACTGGCTTGAAAGAAGTGTCTCATTAAAGAAATATATTTTAGACATCAGCAATTTTGGCAGGCTTACATGATACTAATGATAGCACTATAGGCAGTATGCAAGTACAAAATAATGAGAAATATACACTAAGAAGAAGTCTGTATTTTAATTTTGATTATTGACAGAAAGCAGAGAATGAAATGAACAGCTTAAGAGTCCACAGCGAGTTTTCCTAAGAGTTGAAGAACTAACAGAGTGGCAATTCAGAATATACTCAGATTATATTTGCATAGTTTTATGCCTTTCCTTGCAGGTTCTTGGGATGTGTCAATCTTCAAGAATGCTGTGAAAGGACCTGAAAGCTTTTCCTCAGTAACAGTGATGACCATCAACGAAATCTTTCTTACTTCTATGTACAAGCTTTGAAGTACATTTCAGACTAACATTTCAGTAATAACAGTGCCATTCACCTATTTTATCATTAATGGCTGGTACATGGAAAATAAAGTAAAATAATATGAAATTAATGAGGCATCGCATCCTAAACTATGTAAAGCACATGCTGATAATAGCACACTATATTTAGATCCAAATTCCTAGATCAGCCTTATGGAACATTGAAAGCATTCACCCTAATAACTATAGAAAATGTGAAAACATGCAGAAGAACAATCTTATTTATCTGGTATATATTTAAGTAAAATAAAAGTTATTGAATATTGAATTCACTCGACACATATTTTCTCCTGTGCAAAAAAAAAAAACAAAAAAACAAAGAATTTGCAAATGATTTGTATCTAGAAATATTATATATCTACACTTACTCAACCAAAATATTGTGACTATATCACATAAACCCACAAACAAAGACTGAAGACTGAATTCACTGAATGAATTCTCTTTGGGAAACAGTGAAACAGCACAGATCACAACTGCAGTGCAGTAAACAAAACGTGAAATCCTTAACAGAAATCCTGAGTATTTGCAGAAGAGCAAACTACATTTGTGACAACACAGAATCAAAAGCATTTAAGGGACAGGAGTGCACTGATCACAGTTAAAATTTCAAAACAGCAATATTCAAAACATCAAAAAAAATTGTCATGCACTTCTTGGACAACATGTGAAGATAAGTGTGATGTTATATATCTTGAACTAAACTAAATGCTATCATGTAATCAGATACAAGGAGTAAAAATGAAGACCCAAAAAGGATTTGCCTTTATTAAAGATGTGGCTGTTAATAATAATAAATTTATTCCTCTTGCAGTTGCAGACTATATGCTCTATTAATCACCTGCATTGTGCACAATGTAGTTAGGCTGCATCAGCATTAATTAATAGATGACCTTTGCGCCTAAACAGTTTAAAATCTAAGAACATGACAAGAAACAACAGATGGGAAGAGACAGATGGGAAAGTACCAAAAAAATGCAGTATTGGTCAGCATGATAGGCTGCTTGTCTCAGACCTCCAGCTGTCTAATCTTTTGTCAAGACCTATATGAGCAGCATAGAAACAGAGAGTTTTAAGGAGGATTTTGAAGGAGAATAACACAATAGCAGTCCAGATTTAAGAGGTATTTTCTTCCTCAAGTAAGGAGCAGTATCAGCAATGACATGAATGTGAGCAATAGATAAAGTCACCATGGTCTGGTTGAAGCCATGAGTTAAAATTACAACAGGAAATATGTGGGGGCTAGGTGAGGATAGTCAATCAAAGGCCTGGAGTGTGAGGACGAACAACCCACCTTTGACATAAAACTGAAAAATTTAATGTAGGGACTGAGAAACAAGGGTCAAAACAATAAACTACTTAAAAAATATATATTATTTATTTATTTATTTATTTATTAACAGCACAGAGCAGATGCTCTGTAAGGAGAAAAAGTTTTCTTTTCCACAGTTACGTACTTAAAGTTTGGATGGAAGAAGAGGAAAATAAAGACCACTTATTAAAAGTATAATTAATTATTCATGTTTCTAAGCAAGCTCATTTAAGACTAAAAATACATGTTGCTGTTAATATACACAAAAGTGCCTATGACCAGTTTTCATTTTTATGTAATTTTCATTTTTATGTAATTTATTTTGATAAGGTAGAAAATACCATTTGCCAGAAGATTTTTCTGTGCCCTCTGTTATGCAGCTATGTAGGCCAATGGAGCTTGCTGGTCCTGGTTAGCTTTTCCATGATTTCCTCAACACTTCTTACAATACTCTCCTAAAATGCTTTCTTGCACCACCGTAGCTCTTCCTAAAGTAGTCCTCCCTTCTTCTGGCAGCACTAATCAACAGCTAAATTACACCAGACCTGTTCTGAGCACTTTTAGGTTCTTAACATCTGTCCTGCAAACACTATATACACTTCTGATTCTATTCAGCTTATTATGGATGCAACACAATGCATGAATTTGTAAGCAGAGAGATCTTGCCTGCAATATTTATTTATTGCTTAAATCCCTCACCAAAAATATTTGCTGCAAGGTGACATCTAGTTGTGCCCAATGGTTGTATTTACATGTAACATTTCCACCCCTGACCAAGTTAAAAAGACACTGGTTCCCAGCCCAGAGGAAACCAAGATTATGATAGGTAGGAGGAATTCATTCTCCCCTTATTTCCAAAGTTTCAGATATCTTATCAGGAGACACAATAAATATGCATAACTGAGATATTTAATCACTTAACACAGTTACATGAATAAATTACGCCCACCACAGACTGAAATGTGTTTATTTAAGCTCATTCTTTCTTGAAATATTAACTATATTTGAAAAGTTTTTAAATAATAAAAATGTTAAATAATAAAACATGCACTGATTTTCCACTATCTTGCAAATTGAATACAAAATAGGTCCAAAAGACTATCATTTCTTTCATTATTGTTAGAATTTTGGATTTTATGAAACATACCATATCTTGAGATATTCACAAAACTTATCAGTGCAGAAATATAGATATTAGTCAATTATCTAATTTAGCCCTAATAGAGGCAAAACAGACAAACTACAAGAATCAGTATGAGAATTTCAGAGATACACATTCATTTATACATTTTACAGCAATTCCAGTAAATTATTTGAATAATGTTTGAATTAAAAGTAGTAACAACAAAAACAGTAAGAGCAGAAAAGAAAAATATATTTAATGTCATTTTGGGACAGTTGAAAGTACTATTGAAAGTTATTGCTTCAGATTTCATCTGCCAAACAAACATGAGCAATTTTCATTTTAACATAATTTTCATTTTTCCTACCTAATAGGAAAAACATTTCATAGAAAATTACAACCTCACTCTGATTATCACTAACAGTTTTGCCTCAGTGTGACCAATGTCAAGTCAATAATTGTTTTACTAGAATTTCATTGTCTAAACTATTTTACTTTTATTTTATTTTTCTGTCTTTTTTTTTTCTGTCTGACAGGCTCAAAAGAGGATTGGCCAGCAGATGGAATAATTACTTGGGAGTATCATCACAAAAAAAGTTACTGGGTTAGAATAGCAGCATTCAATGCATTTTAGCAAGTAATCATTCATAATGAATATAATCTCATTTTGTATTAATTGGCATCTTCATTGCATTCATCTAAGAGCTGTAATATCTTAGTTGTACAAATATACTAAAACACACAAACATTAAGATCTGGAAGAAGATAAGGGGCATCTGATATGAAAACACTTCTTTCTTCTAATAACCATAAGGTTTGGGAATATTTCGTCTTTCAGAATACAAGACTCATTTGTTGCCTTACAGGTGACAAAAAGAGCCTAGAATAAGTCGTAGTTCTGCATTTGGAAGTTTCCAACAGCATCTCAAACTGAAACCTGCTTTTGACAACAGCTTGAGGTGTGCTTTTTTTCTGTCACGCTCCAGAGATGACAAAAGACTATATGCATAAGGACTGTCAGGGGTGTATGATGTAACTTCAGTAACTCAGACTTCCAAGTGCTATCTGTGTGGTGATTAATCAAGGAAAGGCCTACATGTTACTTTTCTTCTCATTCTATCCCCCAAACAGGAACCAAAGGTCAAAATACTCCTCTCTTTCATTGGCCTCAGGATTTTTGTACAAAACGTTTTGCTTCCAACATCTTGTTTCTCTTAATATTACTCATCTGATTGCCTCAAATGTTAGCTTCATTTAACCAAGTTTTACCAATGATAGCATATCTTTCCTAATCACCTGTACATTGAGCTTTCAAATGCAACAAGACATTTACACTGAACAAATTGGTTTTGTGTCTGAAAATGTTATTTTCTTCTGCTTTTCAATGTCATTATGAACATCAGTGTGCCCCTGCCTTGGTGCCTGAGTTTCTCCATCTGTTAAATGTGGGTGGTCTCTTCTGAAAATGTTTTCCAGATCTACTGCTGAAAATATTGCATGATAACTGGATACTCATAATATTAAACCAGAAGAAATATCACTGAGATGGGTTACACAATAAAGTACAGCTTGGGCAAAGAGAAAGTAAAATCAAGATCATAAACTCAGTAACAGGTTTATTTCTTGAAACTACAGAAGATATCACCCTTTTTCATTCTTACTTGGTTTCTGCTCTGCTAATGAGTGGTATTCCATGGTATCACTGTGGTTTGACAAATTTAGGAAAGCAAATGAAGTCTAAACACGAGGCAACTACTCTGTCCTTAATGGAAAAGATGAATGAAGATCCAATGATCTTAACATTGGTTCTTCTGGCTGCTTCTAATTGACTTTGATTTTCACTCATCAGTCGACAGTTTATGACATTGTTCCTTATTTCCTTTTAAAGAAAGTGCAAAGAAATTTGGAAAAGAGGAAGAAAAATGTATCAATATGGAGTCCTGCATTTTTCATACAAGATACTGTAAGTTACATGCTGAAAAGCTAGCTTTCATGTTATCCTTACTATGCATGAATGGCAGAGCTTCAGAGCTGCCTGTATTCCAGACGAGGTCACAGATGTGAGATGAACACTGGTAGACACTTTTTTTAACAGAACAAAAATGTTGATGTTTCCCTTGAAAGAGAATGTATTTAAAACAAAAACAACAAAAGAGCAACCAATTTCAGAACAGGAAATAGTTCTGTCTTTATTTCTGCAAGGATTTCTTCCACACTTCTTAAATTCCTTTCCCCTCATTATGATTATGAGGGTAAAAATCCCTGGCAAAATATATTTGTAATATCCTAGTCATAGTGGAGGTTTTACATGTTTTAAGTATATGATGGACTAGAAAAAATTTGCTTCTTCTCTTGCTCAGGATGTGTGTTTTTGTGATTTTTGCTTTTTAATTTTTTGTCTCTTGTTTTAAGACAATTTTTGTCATTTCAGCAATTTACATGTATATATATATGATATATATATACAATATATATATTAAAGATGAAATCTACATAAGTAAAAAAAATGAATAATTATTGAATTAACTTCCAATACTTTTGAAATTTTCTGTTTTTCTTTTCTTTTCTCTCTCTTTTTTTTTTTTTGGGGGGGGAGGGAAGGAATAAATTCATTTACATCCGTGTGCCTCAAATGTTTTAGCTTCTGATGAAACCCTTATTTTTCACTGAAAAAATATTTCAGCAGATTTTTCTGAACACAACCATATATATATATCCTCCTATATCTCCCTAAGTCTGTAACACAACTGAACCAATAGTTCTACAGATTATTATTTTATTATATATTTCTGAAGCTATTTAAAGTCTTTATGTGAAAGACTAAAACAAAGAAAGGGGCAAAGAATATGGACTATTTTAACATGCATGGCAAAGTAATTAGAATAAGAGTATTTATGGATTATGCAGTATCTATGGATAATGTAGACATAGATAATGCAGTACTAAAAATATAGATATAGGAATACATTGCTATTAATGGTAAGACATTACATAATATAACATAAAATATGACACTTTTTTCCTCAGCAGGTGGAGGCAGGCAATTATTTTACAATCATCATATCCTTTGCTTCCTACTGCTATTGTTTGCTCAGTAATGAGAATTTCAGTTCTGGCACATTCATAGGGATGCATTTTTGATAGCATGGATCAGATCCTGATCTGAGTTGCAGTACTGTAAGTATAACTTTGTTTCAGCTATGCTGAAGGAGGTGCTTTGGTCTTTCACCAAACTTAAAACAGAACTTGAGTTCACTGACAACATCTCATTTATTATCATACATCAACCTGAATATATGCAAAAGAGACACAGTGCTATATTCAGCAATGTTATAGATGGACCTGGAGGAACTTAACACCTTCTGAAACTTCTCTGTTTCAAAAAACTCAGAAATGCTTTCATAGTCATCATCAAACAGCGCTGCTAGGATTGGAACCATTGTATTGCTCTTGCAGTTCATTTTTATTGGTTGTGTATTTAGATATGTTTTTAAAGCATAGCTACTAGGAAAGGATTCATCATTTTTAGATGATGAATTATTTTCTGCCTTGTGGAACAATCTCAGTAGGCGGTCCAGGAACACAGACATTGAAAGCTAAAAGCCTGGAAAATAGAAAACTCTGCTATAGATTGCACAGTGAAGCAATAGCTGAGTCAGGTTTCTCAGGATGACAATTTTGGAGTTGTCTAAGTTCCAGCATATATACTTAAATCTTCCTTTTTTTTTTTTTTTTTTTTTTGTTATGTGGTTTTCAGTTTTTCCGTAACTGGAACATAGCTTACAGATGTTTGCAAAACATTCATTTGATTGAATGCTTCTCTCCTGTCATCTCTCATGTAAGCAATGAAAAATTTGGAAAATTTCCAGTCATGTTTTCCTCCTTTATATTTCTTTAATAAAGGCTTCACTAAATGTATTAAGCATCTCAGTTTAGCCAAAATAAAAGGAAAACCTTATGGCTGGGAAGTAAATGAGTTAAAGAGGCTTGGAAATAGTAGTATATGGTAGTGTATGGTAGTATATGGTAGTATATGGTATGTGCCTGCTTGATTCCTTAACCCTTGTCCAAGCCTGGATATCAGGACAAAGTAGATTGATGTGAGAGCCCTCTTTTCCAAAACAAAAATAAAGCTCTTACGTGCATCAAGGGACACCCTGAGAATTGGCTCAGTTTATACAGAAGCAAATATTGCCTGATATGCACAATTTCAGACATAAGAAATAGCGATAGTCACTGAATGGGAGTCCACAGCATTAAACTAAACCCCCTCTGTGAGCAGCATGTCTTTTCAGGATTAACAATTTATGAAGTTAATGCAAATCTAAGTATGCAGCTGTCCTTTTCTATTTTTAATAAACAAAAAGAAAATGTCATGAAGGAAAGGGGGAAAAAGCTGTTTCTCAGCTGCAACTGTACAGAAAACAGTGGCAGCATTATTCTCTGGGCTGTAAAATTCTACTAACCAGTATTGTCATGGAGCTTAAGAATACAAGATAGGCCCAAACATTTTAACTCAATTTATTGTGCCTTCATGTTATTATTAAAATGTTCTTTGAATGAACTTATTTTAACTGATCGTAAAATAAATATGAGTTTATGTGTCATGGCTTTGCATAAACAACCGTTGCTGCTCTAAATATTCCAAGATTTCATTGACTTTTCTTGCTGTTTTATGCAAGAATTAATAATGTCTTAGTTTCCTTAGGCATTTAAGCATGAAGAATCCTTAACTGCTTTGCCAAATTATATACATGAAGGAAAAACTTGCAGCATTTAAGTGCAGCAGTCCTCTGAGTGGGCTTTGTGTAAATATACATATTTTTCTGCTTGCCGTGGGTTTCTTAGACTTTGGTGATGGGTGTGCTATAAATACGTTGATAGGAATAGAATCTGCAGCTGCATGAAAAGATGAATTCTGAGTAATAAATATTTTGCTAAGACATCAGCACAACTTCTCACTCATTTGAGGAGTATTGTGAAACTTTTGCAGCAATGATCTGCAAAAAGCCAGACAAGAGGAGGATGGATACACAAATACAAAGTTGGCAACCTTTGACTAAATGGGAGGTGAAGATGCACTG